>NW_028157627.1:2500-40000 GCF_964263955.1 Coregonus lavaretus
TCAATGTTCCCTGTGTTCTAGAATGGGTCCATATGAGCCTCAGTGTTCCCTGTGTTCTAGAATGGATCCCTACAGGCCTCAGTGTTCCCTGTGTTCTAGAATGGGTCCATATGGGCCTCAGTGTTCCCGCTGTTCTAGAATGGGTCCATATGGGCCTCAGTGTTCCCTGTGTTCTAGAATGAGTCCATATGGGCCTCAGTGTTCCCTGTGTTCTAGAATGGGTCCATATGAGCCTCAGTGTTCCCTGTGTTCTAGAATGGGTCCATATGGGCCTTAGTGTTCCCTGTGTTCTAGAATGGGTCCATATGGGCCTCAGTTTTCCCTGTGTTCTAGAATGGGTCCCTACAGGCCTCAGTGTTCCCTGTGTTCTAGAATGGGTCCCTACAGGCCTCAGTGTTCCCTGTGTTCTAGAATGGGTCCATATGGGCCTCAGTGTTCCCGCTGTTCTAGAATGGGTCCATATGGGCCTCAGTGTTCCCTGTGTTCTAGAATGGGTCCATATGGGCCTCAGTCTTCCCTGTGTTCTAGAATGGGTCCCTACAGGCCTCAGTGTTCCCTGTGTTCTAGAATGGGTCCATATGGGCCTCAGTGTTCCCTGTGTTCTAGAATGTGTCCATATGAGCCTCAGTGTTCCCTGTGTTTTAGAATGGGTCCATATGGGCCTCGGTGTTCCCTGTGTTCTAGAATGGGTCCATATGGGCCTCAGTGTTCCCTGTGTTCTAGAATGGGTCCATATGAGCCTCAGTGTTCCCTGTGTTTTAGAATGGGTCCATATGGGCCTCGGTGTTCCCTGTGTTCTAGAATGGGTCCATATGGGCCTCAGTGTTCCCTGTGTTCTAGAATGGGTCCATATGGGCCTCAGTGTTCCCGCTGTTCTATAATGGGTCCATATGGGCCTCAGTGTTCCCTGTGTTCTAGAATGAGTCCATATGGGCCTCAGTGTTCCCTGTGTTCTAGAATGGGTCCATATGAGCCTCAGTGTTCCCTGTGTTCTAGAATGGGTCCATATGGGCCTTAGTGTTCCCTGTGTTCTAGAATGGGTCCATATGGGCCTCAGTTTTCCCTGTGTTCTAGAATGGGTCCCTACAGGCCTCAGTGTTCCCTGTGTTCTAGAATGGGTCCCTACAGGCCTCAGTGTTCCCTGTGTTCTAGAATGGGTCCATATGGGCCTCAGTGTTCCCGCTGTTCTAGAATGGGTCCATATGGGCCTCAGTGTTCCCTGTGTTCTAGAATGGGTCCATATGGGCCTCAGTCTTCCCTGTGTTCTAGAATGGGTCCCTACAGGCCTCAGTGTTCCCTGTGTTCTAGAATGGGTCCATATGGGCCTCAGTGTTCCCTGTGTTCTAGAATGGGTCCATATGAGCCTCAGTGTTCCCTGTGTTTTAGAATGGGTCCATATGGGCCTCGGTGTTCCCTGTGTTCTAGAATGGGTCCATATGGGCCTCAGTGTTCCCTGTGTTCTAGAATGGGTCCATATGAGCCTCAGTGTTCCCTGTGTTTTAGAATGGGTCCATATGGGCCTCGGTGTTCCCTGTGTTCTAGAATGGGTCCATATGGGCCTCAGTGTTCCCTGTGTTCTAGAATGGGTCCATATGGGCCTCAGTGTTCACTGTGTTCTAGAATGGGTCCATATGGGCCTCAGTGTTCCCTGTGTTCTAGAATGGGTCCATATGAGCCTCGGTGTTCCCTGTGTTCTAGAATGGGTCTATATGAGCCTCAGTGTTCCCTGTGTTCTAGAATGGCTCCATATGGGCCTCAGTGTTCCCTGTGTTCTAGAATGGGTCCATATGAGCCTCAGTGTTCCGTGTGTTCTAGAATGGGTCCATATGGGCCTCAGTGTTCCAAGTGTTCAGAGTCAATAGGATGGATGACTGGAGGCTAATATGAATATCTTTCCTTATCTTTCCCTATGTGGCCTTCTGCTAACGGAGCTAACTGATAGCGCTGCCGGGTAAAGACCACGCCTCCTGTGAGTTCTAAAGGCCCAGACACACAGACAAAACAGAACAACACAGTCAACGTTCTTTTAACGTGATCTTAAACATTTTCCAACGTTTTCTCAGTTTGGGTATAAGTCCCGATCCCCTTGTTTGACTTAATGAAATGTATTCTGCGATGTGGTCCAACTCAAACATACTGCTGTAATAACCTTCAGTCAGAGAGGGGAGAGAAAGAGGATCTGCACATCATTACAACACTGGATATAGACATAATGACATCTGACATAATGACATCTGACATAATGACATCTGACATAATGACATCAGACATAATGACATCTGACATAATGACATCTGACATAATGACATCTGACATAATGACATCTGACATAATGACATAATGACATCTGACATAATGACATCTGACATAATGACATCTGACATAATGACATCAGACATAATGACATCTGACATAATGACATCAGACATAATGACATCTGACATAATGACATCTGACATAATGACATCAGACATAATGACATCTGACATAATGACATCTGACATAATGACATCTGACATAATGACATCAGACATAATGACATCTGACATAATGACATCTGACATAATGACATCTGACATAATGACATAATGACATCTGACATAATGACATCTGACATAATGACATCTGACATAATGACATCAGACATAATGACATCTGACATAATGACATCTGACATAATGACATCAGACATAATGACATCTGACATAATGACATCTGACATAATGACATCAGACATAATGACATCTGACATAATGACATCTGACATAATGACGTCTGACATAATGACATCTGACATAATGACATCTGACATGTCTTTATTCTTTTCTGAGTGGAATGTTTACTGTTCATTTTGTATTGAGAGAGAGAGAGAGACCAGGCCTGCTTAGAACAGCTGACAACACTAAACCAAATAACCTTGGTGCCGTCGCTTCCTTCAATTCTCCCCAAATTGGACATTCACACACTCTGTCCTCATTTCACTGTAAACTCAGGTTGTGTCCCAAATGGCACTATATTCCCTATATACTGTAGTGCACTACTTTTGACCAGGGCCCAGAGGAACAGATTGCCATTTGGCACGCATTTTACTAATCTGTTTACAATTACTGCACTCAGTGCTCAGTGCTGAGAGGGCTGCAGAGGAAAACCAAACAGAGAAATGGGCTCGTGAAGGGTTCTGTGGTAAACTCTGGGTTTCTGCTTCTGTTGCTGGCTGAGAGAACTGTAATGATCTTTATTATATCTAACTAGGTAGCTCAGCTGGTAGAGCACGGCGCTTGTAACGCCAAGGTAGTGGGTTTGATCCCCGGGACCACCCATACACAAAAAATGTATGCACGCATGACTGTAAGTCGCTTTGGATAAAAGCGTCTGCTAAATGGCATATTATATTATTATTATTAACTAAATCTGCCTGACAACACTAGGGGGGGGTAACATCCTCTATTATCTAATGATCTTTATTAGATCTAACTATATCTGCCCCGCACCAGTTGGGGGTTAAATTCCCAGAAGAAGCTTGGTTTCATCTGGATATTCTGATAGGTATCTCTGCATGTTTCTCTGCAGGCGCCAATGTCTCACAGGTCTTGTCCCAAATTGTACCCTATTCCCTATATAGTGCACTACTTTAGACCAGGGAATGGCACCCTATTCCCTATATAGTGCACTACTTTAGACCAGAGAATGGCACCCTATTCCCTATATAGTGCACAACTTTAGACCAGAGAATGGCACCCTATTCCCTATATAGTGCATAACTTTAGACCAGAGAATGGCACCCTATTCCCTATATAGTGCACTACTTTAGACCAGAGAATGGCACCCTATTCCCTATATAGTGCACTAGTTTAGACCAGAGAATGGCACCCTATTCCCTATATAGTGCACTACTTTAGACCAGAGAATGGCACCCTATTCCCTATATAGTGCACTACTTTAGACCAGGGAATGGCACCCTATTCCCTATATAGTGCACTACTTTAGACCAGAGAATGGCACCCTATTCCCTATATAGTGCACAACTTTAGACCAGAGAATGGCACCCTATTCCCTATATAGTGCATAACTTTAGACCAGAGAATGGCACCCTATTCCCTATATAGTGCACTACTTTAGACCAGAGAATGGCACCCTATTCCCTATATAGTGCACTAGTTTAGACCAGAGAATGGCACCCTATTCCCTATATAGTGCACTACTTTAGACCAGAGAATGGCACCCTATTCCCTATATAGTGCACTACTTTAGACCAGAGAATGGCACCCTATTCCCTATATAGTGCACTACTTTAGACCAGAGAATGGCACCCTATTCCCTATATAGTGCACTACTTTAGACCAGAGAATGGCACCCTATTCCCTATATATAGTGCACTACTTTAGACCAGGGACCCTATGGCTGTTTAGAGAAAAGGGTGTGATTTTGAGATGCGTTTGGAAAGGAAACTAAGCTACCTGAAATGTACCATCACATTTCCTATAAAACCCAGAAGATTATACAGCTGACTTTTTTTGACACTAGCTGTGTTTTTAAAGGAGTCTGAAGTCAACAATCATCTTTCCTAATAAAATACCCAAATTCATAGCAAACCACTTTAGCACATGCTGTTTCATAGTTCATTCAACAACCCATGGAGTTTATAATGCAGTGATAAGCCCTATTCACACGGGGACTAGTATTACTAGAGAACGTTGGTTATGTAATTATTACCCCAGAATGTCCGTTATTCCAGTGGACGATTTGGGTGGTATTAGTTTTACCAAACTGCCCCTGTAATATTTTTTTTTTCTCTCCCTCATTCAAAATGGACCGTTATGACGGAAGCCCGGAGTCTCTTCTAGATGTGAAGATATTTCGAATGTCTAGGGATAGCTGAATATTGGTCTAACGGTTTCCAGTTCTGAGGAAGTCAAAAATAATGATGCATGTCAATAAGAACCATGAACTGGAACCTGCAGACATTTAAATACCTGACGGATTTGGCAATTTATCAATTCATTGGGCACAATATCGTCCACTTCATCTTTTAAAAGAGAAGTACGACTCTTGGAAAGATACGTGACAAAACAGTTCATTCATCTGTAGGCTACGTGCATAGCACTTTGTTTTAAGCATCAATTTGTTCACGTTCTTACCCAAACAGGGTGCAGCACCTGTTAAACTCTGTAATATCCTTCAAAACACAGGGATGACGATTCGCAACGGGATAAATATTATCAGAGGACCTTGGAGTTTGCTGAAAAACACTAGTATTTTTGGGGCTGGGATAATAACCTTCCTGCCAAGTAAAAAATGACTGACATGGGCAGATTTCGGACGGGACAAACATTTTGGATGTGGTGATTTGTGCTGGTGCACATAATAACATGACGTTTTACTGCGGGAGCTCAGGTATCTGGTCTTAATAGGACCATATTCCACTAGTATGTTTAGCAACGTGAAATACAATTAGACCAAATTATAAAATGGAAACGAATGTGATTTTGGAGAGAGAGTTTGAGCTACACGTTATGGCTGCATCCCAAATTGCACCCTATTCCCTATGGGCGCCCTGGTCAAAGGTAGTGCACTATATAGAGAATAGGGTGACATTTTGGGACGCAGACTATGTGTCGCCTGTAGCGAGCTGCAGAAGTACACTACTCCGACATCAGCAGGCAGCAATATATAATGTTTGTAATTGGTGATGAGTAGGTTGGCTCTGTTTTTAAATGAGTTTTCACCCCAGAGCTTGAATATCATTGCATCTGATTAAAGAGCAGAAACTCCTTGAAACTGAGAGAGTCTGTCTGGCTGATTCAATGGAACATTTACTCTGTGTCCCAAACAATGACTTATATGTAGATATATCTATATATACAGTGGGGAGAACAACTAGATATATACACACACTAGATGACTGGTAGGGGGTGCTGGGTTGAAGCCGTGCCGCCATCTTGGCTCTCCCCCACCATTGTGCCGCCATCTTGGCTCTCCCCCACCATTGTGCCTCCATCTTGGCTCTCCCCCACCATTGTGCCGCCATCTTGGCTCTCCCCCACCATTGTGCCGCCATCTTGGCTCTCCCCCACCATTGTGCCTCCATCTTGGCTCTCCCCCACCATTGTGCCTCCATCTTGGCTCTCCCCCACCATTGTGCCTCCATCTTGGCTCTCCCCCAACATTGTAATGTCTGCATTTGTTTTTGCAACGTTTACTCTATTACTGACATCTTAATGCACACTTTTAAATTATATTATGTGAACCTAAAAATGTGTAAAAACATTTTCCTTAAAAGTATACTTTTTTTTGAAAATACTAATGTTACTGTCCCCCAACTACAACAACAAAAATACTTAAAACACATGTCATTCCCTTGGAACATTTACTTTAAATACTGTAGAATTCCATTAATTCCTTCTGAGGGGTTCCAATATGGCCGACCGGTGGCTTCAAAGCCTCTCATTGGCCAATATATAGCATCAGCAATCCAGGGTTTATATACAGTGCTTTCGGGAAAGTATTCAGACCCCTTGACTTCTTCCACATTTTGTTACGTTACAGCCTTATTCTAAAATGGATTTTTTTTAAATTATAATCCTCAGCAATCTGCACACAATACCCCATAATGAGAATGCGAAAACAGGTTTTTAGAAAATGTTTGCAAATACATTACAAATGTAAAAACATAAATACCTTATTTACATACTGTATTCAGACCGTTTGCTATGAGACACAAAATTGAGCTCAGGTGTATCCTGTTTCCATTGATCATCCTTGAGATGTTTCTACAACTTGATTCCTTGAGTCCACCTGTGGTAAATTAAATTAATTGGACATGATTTGGAAAGGCACAAACCTGTCTATATAAGGTCCCACAGTAGACAGTGCATGTCAGAGCAAAAACCAAGCCATGAGGTCAAACGAATTGTCCGTAGAGCTCCGAGACAGGATAGTGTCGTGGCACAGATCTGGGGAAGGGTACCAAAAAATATCTGCAGCATTGAAGGTCCCCAAGAACACAGTGGCCTCCATCATTCTTAAATGGAAGAAGTTTGGAACCACCAAGACTCTTCCTAGAGCTGGCCGCCCGGCCAAACTGAGCAATCGGGGGAGAAGAGCCTTGGTCAGGGAGGTGACCAAGAACCCGATGGTCACTCTGACAGAGCTCCAGAGTCCCTTTATGGAGATGGGAGAACCTTTCAGAAGGACAACCATCTCTGCAGCACTCCACCAATCAGGCCTTTATGGTAGAGTGGCCAGACAGAAGCCACTCCTCAGTAAAAGGCACATGACAGCCCGCTTGGAGTTTGCCAAAAGGCACCTAAAGACTCTCAGACCATGAGAAACAAGATTCTCTGGTCTGATGAAACCAAGATTAAACTCTTTGGCCTGAATGCCAAGCGTCACGTCTGGAGGAAACCTGGCACCATCCCTACGGTGAAGCATGGTGGTGGCAGCATCATGCTGTGGGGATGTTTTTCAGCAGCAGGGACTGGGAGACTAGTCAGGATCGAGGCAAAGATGAACGGAGCAAAGTACAGAGAGATTCTTAATGAAAACCTGCTCCAGAGCGCTCAGGACCTCAGACTGGGGCGAAGTTTCACCTTCCAACAGGACAACGACCCTAAGCACACAGCCAAGACAACGCAGGAGTGGCTTCGGGACAAGTCTCTGAATGTCCTTGAGTGGCCCAGCCAGAGCCCGGACTTTTGAACATCTCTGGAGAGACCTGAAAATAGCTGTGCAGCGACACTCCCAATACACCCTGACAGAGCTTGAGAGGATCTGCAGAGAAGAATGTGAGAAACTCCCCAAATACAGGTGTGCCAAGCTTGTGGCGTCATACCCAAGAAGACTCGAGGCTGTAATCGCTGCCAAAGGTGCTTCAACAAAGTACTGAGTAAAGGGTCTTTATTTTTTATAAATTAGCAAAAACATATTTTTAAAAAACAGTTTTTGCTTTGTCATTATGGGGTATTGTGTGTAGATTGATGAGGGAAAAAAAACAATTTAATTAATTTTAGAATAAGGCTGTAACCTAACAAAATGTGGAAAAAGTCAAGGGGTCTGAATACGTTCCGAATGCACTGTAGTACATCACTGGTCCCTAATGGTACCCTATTCCCTACATAGTGCACTACTTTCGACAAGGCGCCATAGAGCTCTGGTCATAAGTAGTGCACCATGTTGCGAATAGGGCGCCATTCGGGATACACCCTTACTGCTTACCAGGCTAATTAACTGACACAATGCAAGTGATTTCACATGGTTCAGTAAAATAAATCAGTCACTATCAGAGTATGATATTACTGCTGCTGTTGTTGTTGTAAACATCAGTAATGAAGTATCCTCATAACGACGTTCATAACTTCTCCAGACAACTGGGACCTCCAGCTCCTCTCACAACTGGGTCACACTCACGCACACACACACACACACACACAGAGAGACAGAGACACACACACACAGAGAGACAGAGACACACACAGAGACACACAGAGACACACACACACATACAGAGACACACAGAGACACACACACACAGAGACACACAGAGACACACACACACACACACAGAGACACACACACACACAGACACAGAGACACACACACAGAGAGACACACAGAGACACACACACACACAGACACACACAGAGAGACAGAGACACACACACACACACACACAGACACACACAGAGAGACAGAGACACACACACACACACACACAGACACACACAGAGAGACAGAGACACACACAGAGACACACAGAGACACACACACACATACAGAGACACACAGAGACACACACACACAGAGACACACAGAGACACACACACACACACACACAGAGACACACACACACACAGACACAGAGACACACACACAGAGAGACACACAGAGACACACACACACACAGACACACACAGAGAGACAGAGACACACACAGAGACACACAGAGACACACACACACATACAGAGACACACAGAGACACACACACACAGAGACACACAGAGACACACACACACACACACAGAGACACACACACACACAGACACAGAGACACACACACAGAGACACACACAGAGACACACACACACAGAGACACACACACACACAGAGAGAGAGACACGCACACACACAGAGAGAGAGACACGCACACACACACACAGAGACACAGAGACACAGAGACACACAGACACACAGACACACACACACAGAGACACACACACACAGAGAGAGACACGCACACACACACACAGAGACACACAGAGACACACAGAGACACACAGAGACACACACACACAGACACAGAAACACACACAGACACACACACACACACACAGAGACACACAGAGACACACAGAAACACACACACACACAGAGACACACATAGAGCCACACAGAGACACACAGAGACCCACACAGACAGACACACAGAGACCCACACAGACAGACACACAGAGAGCCACACAGACAGACACACAGAGACCCACACAGACAGACACACAGAGACTCAGCTACATATGGAGATGCTTGGATGCAGCTGCTACAGACCCTCTCTGGCCTGATTAGTCAGATTAGTTTGTTTCCTGTGGTCTCGTCCTTCACTGAGGGTCAGAGGTTACAGCAGTAGCCTAGTATTTCATTATATTTTAGAAGATCACTCAGGAATAACTATGTTTGTTTACAGCAATACTGCCTGAACAAACATGTCTCTCTCTCTTAAAACTAGCTGTGGACTGTCCCTTGTCCTGAGGGTCCGGAGGCATGTTTTATCAAAAACAACACATAGTAGTCTTGTCCTACTCTTGTCTTCTGTCCCCTACTGTACCCAGAGCTATAGACATATGACTGACTGGACCTGTCCATGGAGAGCTGTGTGAGGTCTGTCTTCCTACCTGTCCATGGAGAGCTGTGTGAGGTCTGTCTTCCTACCTGTCCATGGAGAGCTGTGTGAGGTCTGTCTTCCTACCTGTCCATGGAGAGCTGAGTAAGGTCTGTCTTCCTACCTGTCCATGGAGAGCTGTGTAAGGTCTGTCTTCCTACCTGTCCATGGAGAGCTGTGTAAGGTCTGTCTTCCTACCTGTCCATGGAGAGCTGTGTAAGGTCTGTCTTCCTACCTGTCCATGGAGAGCTGTGTGAGGTCTGTCTTCCTACCCGTCCATGGAGAGCTGTGTGAGGTCTGTCTTCCTACCTGTCCATGGAGAGCTGTGTGAGGTCTGTCTTCCTACCTGTCCATGGAGAGCTGTGTGAGGTCTGTCTTCCTACCTGTCCATGGAGAGCTGAGTAAGGTCTGTCTTCCTACCTGTCCATGGAGAGCTGTGTAAGGTCTGTCTTCCTACCTGTCCATGGAGAGCTGTGTAAGGTCTGTCTTCCTACCTGTCCATGGAGAGCTGTGTAAGGTCTGTCTTCCTACCTGTCCATGGAGAGCTGTGTGAGGTCTGTCTTCCTACCCATCCATGGAGAGCTGTGTGAGGTCTGTCTTCCTACCTGTCCATGGAGAGCTGTGTAAGGTCTGTCTTCCTACCTGTCCATGGAGAGCTGTGTGAGGTCTGTCTTCCTACCTGTCCATGGAGAGCTGTGTGAGGTCTGTCTTCCTACCTGTCCATGGAGAGCTGTGTAAGGTCTGTCTTCCTACCTGTCCATGGAGAGCTGTGTGAGGTCTGTCTTCCTACCTGTCCATGGAGAGCTGTGTGAGGTCTGTCTTCCTACCTGTCCATGGAGAGCTGTGTAAGGTCTGTCTTCCTACCTGTCCATGGAGAGCTGTGTGAGGTCTGTCTTCCTACCTGTCCATGGAGAGCTGTGTAAGGTCTGTCTTCCTACCTGTCCATGGAGAGCTGTGTGAGGTCTGTCTTCCTACCTGTCCATGGAGAGCTGTGTAAGGTCTGTCTTCCTACCTGTCCATGGAGAGCTGTGTAAGGTCTGTCTTCCTACCTGTCCATGGAGAGCTGTGTAAGGTCTGTCTTCCTACCTGTCCATGGAGAGCTGTGTGAGGTCTGTCTTCCTACCTGTCCACGGAGAGCTGTGTAAGGTCTGTCTTCCTACCTGTCCATGGAGAGCTGTGTAAGGTCTGTCTTCCTACCTGTCCATGGAGAGCTGTGTGAGGTCTGTCTTCCTACCTGTCCATGGAGAGCTGTGTGAGGTCTGTCTTCCTACCTGTCCATGGAGAGCTGTGTGAGGGCTGTCTTCCTACCTGTCCATGGAGAGCTGTGTGAGGTCTGTCTTCCTACCTGTCCATGGAGAGCTGAGCCACCAGTGTAACGTCTGTGTGGTCAGGGCTGGGTTCATACTCGTAGTGAAGGAAATAGAGGTGAGTCCTGTGAACCGTGAAACGCTCCCGACGGAACTCATAACACGGATCATCTTCATCCAACTCTGACAGAGTCTTCTGGAGCTGGAGACGGAGAAGAGAGGAGAGCAGGGGAGAGGAAGGGAGGAGAGGAGAGAGGAGGGGAGAGAGGAGGGGGGAGAGAGAGGAGAGGAGGGGGAGAGAGAGGAGAGGAGAGGAGAGGAGAGGAGAGGAGAGGAGAGGAGAGGAGAGGAGAGGAGAGGAGAGGAGAGGAGAGGAGAGGAGAGGAGAGGAGAGGAGGAAGGAGTGAGGAGAGGAAGGGAGGAGAGAGGAGGGGAGAGGAGAGGAGAGAGGAGAGGAGAGGAGGGGAGAGAGGAGGGGAGGACAAGAGAGAGGAGAGGAGGGGAGGAGAGAAGAGCGGAAGGAAGAAGAGGGAGGAGAGAAGAGAGGAGAGAAGGATAATAACTTTTTAATAAGATAACTCTCTCAGGGACAATAACAACAGTGAGACTAATGATTGTGATGTCAGTATTCACACTGGGATATAACTTGTGTGTTTGGTCTCTTTGTTGGAAGTTTTAATACAAACTGACTCAATTAGCAAAGAGATGAGAGGATCCAACACTATTACCACTGGGACTGGAGAGATCCAGCAGATAGCTCCTTCTGTCTTCTCATAGTTAATACCATATAGGATCACATCACAGGGACTGGAGAGATACAGCAGATAGCTCCTTCTGTCTTCTCATAGTTACTACCATATAGGATCACATCACAGGGAGCTGGATAGAGACGGATCACAACTCTTATCACTTCACAGGGAGCTGGATAGAGACGGATCACAACTCTGATCACTTCACAGGGAGCTGGATAGAGACTGATCACAACTCTTATCACTGCACAGGGAGCTGGATAGAGACTGATCACAACTCTTATCACTTTACAGGGAGCTGGATAGAGACGGATCACAACTCTTATCACTTCACAGGGATCTGGATAGAGACTGATCACAACTCTTATCACTTCACAGGGAGCTGGATAGAGACTGATCACTTCACAGGGAGCTGGATAGAGACTGATCACAACTCGTATCACTGCACAGGGAGCTGGATAGAGACTGATCACAACTCTTATCACTTCACAGGGAGCTGGATAGAGACTGATCACAACTCTTATCACTTCACAGGGAGCTGGATAGAGACGGATCACAACTCTTATCACTTCACAGGGAGCTGGATAGAGACGGATCACAACTCTTATCACTTCACAGGGAGCTGGATAGAGACTGATCACAACTCTTATCACTTCACAGGGAGCTGGATAGACTGATCACTTCACAGGGAGCTGGATAGAGACTGATCACAACTCTTATCACTTCACAGGGAGCTGGATAGAGACTGATCACAACTATTATCACTTCACAGGGAGCTGGATAGAGACTGATCACAACTATTATCACTTCACAGGGAGCTGGATAGAGACTGATCACAACTCTTATCACTTCACAGGGAGCTGGATAGAGACTGATCACTTCACAGGGAGCTGGATAGAGACGGATCACAACTCTTATCACTTCACAGGGAGCTGGATAGAGACTGATCACAACTCTTATCACTTCACAGGGAGCTGGATAGAGACGGATCACAACTCTTATCACTTCACAGGGAGCTGGATAGAGACTGATCACAACTCTTATCACTTCACAGGGAGCTGGATAGAGACTGATCACTTCACAGGGAGCTGGATAGAGACTGATCACAACTCTTATCACTTCACAGGGAGCTGGATAGAGACTGATCACAACTATTATCACTTCACAGGGAGCTGGATAGAGACTGATCACAACTCTTATCACTTCACAGGGAGCTGGATAGAGACTGATCACAACTCTTATCACTTCACAGGGAGCTGGATAGAGACTGATCACAACTATTATCACTTCACAGGGAGCTGGATAGAGACTGATCACAACTATTATCACTTCACAGGGAGCTGGATAGAGACTGATCACAACTCTTATCACTTCACAGGGAGCTGGATAGAGACTGTTCACAACTCTTATCACTTCACAGGGAGCTGGATAGAGACGGATCACAACTCTTATCACTTCACAGGGAGCTGGATAGAGACTGATCACAACTCTTATCACTTCACAGGGAGCTGGATAGAGACTGATCACAACTATTATCACTTCACAGGGAGCTGGATAGAGACTGATCACAACTCTTATCACTTCACAGGGAGCTGGATAGAGACTGATCACAACTCTTATCACTTCACAGGGAGCTGGATAGAGACTGATCACAACTATTATCACTTCACAGGGAGCTGGATAGAGACTGATCACAACTATTATCACTTCACAGGGAGCTGGATAGAGACTGATCACAACTCTTATCACTTCACAGGGAGCTGGATAGAGACTGATCACAACTCTTATCACTTCACAGGGAGCTGGATAGAGACTGATCACAACTATTATCACTTCACAGGGAGCTGGATAGAGACTGATCACAACTATTATCACTTCACAGGGAGCTGGATAGAGACTGATCACAACTCTTATCACTTCACAGGGAGCTGGATAGAGACTGATCACAACTATTATCACTTCACAGGGAGCTGGATAGAGACTGATCACAACTCTTATCACTTCACAGGGAGCTGGATAGAGACTGATCACAACTATTATCACTTCACAGGGAGCTGGATAGAGACTGATCACAACTATTATCACTGCACAGGGAGCTGGATAGAGACGGATCACTTCACAGGGAGCTGGATAGAGACGGATCACTTCACAGGGAGCTGGATAGAGACTGATCACTTCACAGGGAGCTGGATAGAGACTGATCACTTCACAGGGAGCTGGATAGAGACGGATCACAACTCTTATCACTTCACAGGGAGCTGGATAGAGACGGATCACAACTCTTATCACTGCACAGGGAGCTGGATAGAGACTGATCACTTCACAGGGAGCTGGATAGAGACGGATCACAACTCTTATCACTTCACAGGGAGCTGGATAGAGACTGATCACTTCACAGGGACCTGGATAGAGACTGATCACTTCACAGGGAGCTGGATAGAGACTGATCACTTCACAGGGAGCTGGATAGAGACGGATCACAACTCTTATCACTGCACAGGGAGCTGGATAGAGACGGATCACTTCACAGGGAGCTGGATAGAGACGGATCACTTCACAGGGAGCTGGATAGAGACTGATCACTTCACAGGGAGCTGGATAGAGACTGATCACTTCACAGGGAGCTGGATAGAGACGGATCACAACTCTTATCACTTCACAGGGAGCTGGATAGAGACGGATCACAACTCTTATCACTGCACAGGGAGCTGGATAGAGACTGATCACTTCACAGGGAGCTGGATAGAGACGGATCACTTCACAGGGAGCTGGATAGAGACTGATCACTTCACAGGGAGCTGGATAGAGACTGATCACTTCACAGGGAGCTGGATAGAGACGGATCACAACTCTTATCACTTCACAGGGAGCTGGATAGAGACGGATCACAACTCTTATCACTGCACAGGGAGCTGGATAGAGACTGATCACTTCACAGGGAGCTGGATAGAGACGGATCACAACTCTTATCACTTCACAGGGAGCTGGATAGAGACTGATCACTTCACAGGGAGCTGGATAGAGACTGATCACTTCACAGGGAGCTGGATAGAGACTGATCACTTCACAGGGAGCTGGATAGAGACGGATCACAACTCTTATCACTTCACAGGGAGCTGGATAGAGACGGATCACAACTCTTATCACTGCACAGGGAGCTGGATAGAGACGGATCACTTCACAGGGAGCTGGATAGAGACGGATCACTTCACATGGAGCTGGATAGAGACTGATCACTTCACAGGGAGCTGGATAGAGACTGATCACTTCACAGGGAGCTGGATAGAGACGGATCACAACTCTTATCACTTCACAGGGAGCTGGATAGAGACGGATCACAACTCTTATCACTGCACAGGGAGCTGGATAGAGACTGATCACTTCACAGGGAGCTGGATAGAGACGGATCACAACTCTTATCACTTCACAGGGAGCTGGATAGAGACTGATCACTTCACAGGGAGCTGGATAGAGACTGATCACTTCACAGGGACCTGGATAGAGACTGATCACAACTCTGATCACTTCACAGGGAGCTGGATAGAGACTGATCACAACTCTGATCACTTCACATGGAGCTGGATAGAGACTGATCACAACCCTTATCACTGCACAGGGAGCTGGATAGAGACTGATCACTTCACAGGGAGCTGGATAGAGACGGATCACAACTCTTATCACTTCACAGGGAGCTGGATAGAGACTGATCACAACTCTTATCACTTCACAGGGAGCTGGATAGAGACTGATCACAACTATTATCACTTCACAGGGAGCTGGATAGAGACTGATCACAACTATTATCACTTCACAGGGAGCTGGATAGAGACTGATCACAACTCTTATCACTTCACAGGGAGCTGGATTGAGACGGATCACTTCACAGGGAGCTGGATAGAGACGGATCACTTCACAGGGAGCTGGATAGAGACTGATCACTTCACAGGGAGCTGGATAGAGACGGATCACTTCACAGGGAGCTGGATTGAGACGGATCACAACCCTTATCACTTCACAGGGAGCTGGATAGAGACTGATCACTTCACAGGGAGCTGGATAGAGACGGATCACTCCACAGGGAGCTGGATAGAGACGGATCACAACTCTTATCACTTCACAGGGAGCTGGATAGAGACTGATCACAACTCTTATCACTTCACAGGGAGCTGGATAGAGACGGATCACAACTCTTATCACTGCACAGGGAGCTGGATAGAGACGGATCACAACTCTTATCACTTCACAGGGAGCTGGATGGAGACTGATCACTTCACAGGGAGCTGGATAGAGACGGATCACTTCACAGGGAGCTGGATAGAGACGGATAACTTCACAGGGAGCTGGATAGAGACGGATCACTTCACAGGGAGCTGGATAGAGACGGATCACTTCACAGGGAGCTGGATAGAGACGGATCACTTCACAGGGAGCTGGATAGAGACGGATCACTTCACAGGGAGCTGGATAGAGACTGATCACTTCACAGGGAGCTGGATAGAGACGGACTTCATGGAAGGGAACATATCAAGAGCCGTGTTTCCCCATCTAACTAGTTACGCTGTGTCCAAAATGGCACCCTATGGCCTATGGGCCCTGGTCTAAAGTAGTGCACTACTCAGGAAACTAGGATGCCATTTGGGACGAAGCCTTGGCTTCAGAAGTTGTCCCCTCAACGAATGAGCGTAGGCTGATTGGTTCACATGAGTACATATACAGTTTTCCATTCCTATTGTCGTATCTATTCACTGTAGGCTGATGCCATGGCAATTATTAAACCCCTATGTCTATCTTACTCAACAGTAATAGAAAAGCCCTAGAGGTTACTGCTATGTAATATCCAACTGTCAAAAGGAAAAGTTTGAATCTGTGGAAGGTTTTATTGCTTTGGAACTTTAATAAGGCTGTGAGAATCCCTGCTGACTCAAACTGGCCAAACCTCCTGTGTATTCTTCTACTTTGAACTGTGCGTGTGACTGAGCAGCAGAAACACCAGACCTCCTGGAGGGCCTTAGCTCCAGCCAATCCCTGATGACTTCATTAGCCTAATCATCACATTAATGGGCTATTAATCATCACTGCTCAAACTCTGAAACATGGGGGGAGAGAGAGAGAGAGAGAGAGAGAGAGAGAGAGAGAGAGAGAGAGAGAGAGAGAGAGAGAGAGAGAGAGAGAGAGAGAGAGAGAGAGAGAGAGAGAGAGAGAGAGAGAGAGAGAGAGAGAGAGAGAGAGAGAGAGAGAGAGAGAGAGAGAGAGAGAGAGAGAGAGAGAGAGAGAGAGAGAGAGAGCGCTGCCAGAGTTAAGGACGCATTCAGTTGATGATACTGGCAAGGCACCATGGCACTGTGAAGGGGAATTATTATGACAACATTTATTAACTGACCTAGGAGCTGATGTTTCAATTATTCTACCTCAAACTCTGCCTGTAACCACTGACTGGAGATCAACAGTCACCACTGAGCTTTGGGAGCAGCCAGCCCAGGGCCGAAACATCCAGCTTCTTCGCCCAGCAAATCAGAATGTGTTTTTCCCAACAAAAGGGCTTTATTACAGACAAAAATACTCCTCAGCACCCCCCACCCCCCAGACCCCCCCGACCATCCCACAGGTGAAGAAGCCAGATGTGGAGGTCCTGGGCTGGCGTGGTTACACGTGGTCTGCGGTTGTGAGGCCTGTTGGACGTACTGCCAAATTCTCCAAAACGACGTTGGAGGCGGCTTATGGTAGAGAAATGAACATTCAATTCTCTGGCAACAGCTCTGGTGGACAATCCTGCAGTCAGCATGCCAATTGCACGCTCCCTAAAAACTTGAGGGATCTGTGGCATTGTGTTGTGTGACAAAATGAAACATCAACACTTTACATGTTGCGTTTATATGTTTGTTCAGTATAAAATCAAGTAATCACACACACACGCTGGTTAGACACCGTAGGCACTAAGCACAGACAGAGAGATCAGGATTTATCATCCATCGAAGGTTCAACCAATCACAGCTCTCCATGGGGGGTCCTTATAATGATGAGGATTTTCTCTCAGGCACGTAGTCATACAGCCCTCTGTGGTCCTAGTCAGAGATCAGAAGGAAATCTGTCACTGGTGTGTCAGGGAGGCAGGAGCTACATCAATTATATATGGGGCTGGGCTGGGAGGGATACAGGGAACTAGACATGGGGCTGGGCTGGGAGGGACACAGGGAACTAGACATGGAGCTGGGCTGGGAGGGACACAGGGAACTAGACATGGGGCTGGGAGGGACACAGGGAACTAGACATGGAGCTGGGCTGGGAGGGACACAGGGAACTAGACATGGGGCTGGGAGGGACACAGGGAATTAGACATGGAGCTGGGCTGGGAGGGACACAGGGAACTAGACATGGGGCTGGGAGGGACACAGGGAACTAGACATGGGGCTGGGGGGGACACAGGGAACTAGACATGGAGCTGGGCTGGGAGGGACACAGGGAACTAGACATGGGGCTGGGAGGGACACAGGGAATTAGACATGGAGCTGGGCTGGGAGGGACACAGGGAACTAGACATGGAGCTGGGCTGGGAGGGACACAGGGAACTAGACATGGAGCTGGGAGGGAGACTGGGAATTAGACATGGGGATGGGAGGGACACAGGGAACTAGACATGGGGCTGGGCTGGGAGGGACACAGGGAACTAGACATGGAGCTGGGAGGGACACAGGGAACTAGACATGGAGCTGGGAGGGACACAGGGAACTAGACATGGAGCTGGGCTGGGAGGGACACAGGGAACTAGACATGGAGCTGGGCTGGGAGGGGCACAGGGAACTAGACATGGGGCTGGGAGGGACACAGGGAACTAGACATGGAGCTGGGAAGGACACAGGGAACTAGACATGGGGCTGGGAGGGACACAGGGAATTTGACATTGAGCTGGGAGGGACACAGGGAACTAGACATGGGGCTGGGCTGGGAGGGACACAGGGAACTAGACATGGAGCTGGGAGAGACACAGGGAACTAGACATGGGGTTGGGCTGGGAGGGACACAGGGAAGTAGACATGGAGCTGGGAGGGACACAGGGAACTAGATATGGAGCTGGGAGAGACACAGGGAACTAGACATGGGGTTGGGCTGGGAGGGACACATGGAACTAGACATGGAGCTGGGCTGGGAGGGGCACAGGGAACTAGACATGGAGCTGGGCTGGGAGGGACACAGAGAATTAGACATGGAGCTGGGAGGGACACAAGGAACTAGACATGGAGCTGGGCTGGGAGGGACACAGGGAACTAGACATGGAGCTGGGAGGGACACAGGGAACTAGATATGGAGCTGGGCTGGGAGGGACACAGGGAACTAGACATGGGGCTGGGCTGGGAGGGACACAGGGAACTAGACATGGAGCTGGGCTGGGAGGGACACAGGGAACTAGACATGGGGCTGGGAGGGACACAGAGAACTAGACATGGAGCTGGGAGGGACACTGGGAACTAGACATGGAGCTGGGCTGGGAGGGACACAGGGAACTAGACATGGGGCTGGGAGGGACACAGGGAACTAGACATGGAGCTGGGCTGGGAGGGACACAGGGAACTAGACATGGAGCTGGGCTGGGAGGGACACAGGGAACTAGACATGGAGCTGGGAGGGACACAGGGAACTAGACATGGAGCTGGGAAGGACACAGGGAACTAGACATGGAGCTGGGAGGGACACAGGGAATTAGACATGGAGCTGGGCTGGGAGGGGCACAGGGAACTAGACATGGGGCTGGGAGGGACACAGGGAACTAGACATGGAGCTGGGAGGGACACAGGGAACTAGACATGGGGCTGGGAGGGACACAGGGAATTTGACATTGAGCTGGGAGGGACACAGGGAATTAGACATGGAGCTGGGCTGGGAGGGACACAGGGAACTAGACATGGAGCTGGGAGGGACACATGGAACTAGACATGGAGCTGGGAGGGACACAGGGAACTAGACATGGGGCTGGGCTGGGAGGGACACAGGGAACTAGACATGGAGCTGGGAGGGACACAGGGAACTAGACATGGAGCTGGGAGGGACACAGGGAACTAGACATGGAGCTGGGCTGGGAGGGACACAGGGAACTAGACATGGAGCTGGGCTGGGAGGGACACAGGGAACTAGACATGGGGCTGGGAGGGACACAGGGAACTAGACATGGAGCTGGGAAGGACACAGGGAACTAGACATGGGGCTGGGAGGGACACAGGGAATTTGACATTGAGCTGGGAGGGACACAGGGAACTAGACATGGGGCTGGGCTGGGAGGGACACAGGGAACTAGACATGGAGCTGGGAGAGACACAGGGAACTAGACATGGGGTTGGGCTGGGAGGGACACAGGGAAGTAGACATGGAGCTGGGAGGGACACAGGGAACTAGATATGGAGCTGGGAGAGACACAGGGAACTAGACATGGGGTTGGGCTGGGAGGGACACATGGAACTAGACATGGAGCTGGGCTGGGAGGGGCACAGGGAACTAGACATGGAGCTGGGCTGGGAGGGACACAGAGAATTAGACATGGAGCTGGGAGGGACACAAGGAACTAGACATGGAGCTGGGCTGGGAGGGACACAGGGAACTAGACATGGAGCTGGGAGGGACACAGGGAACTAGATATGGAGCTGGGCTGGGAGGGACACAGGGAACTAGACATGGGGCTGGGCTGGGAGGGACACAGGGAACTAGACATGGAGCTGGGCTGGGAGGGACACAGGGAACTAGACATGGGGCTGGGAGGGACACAGAGAACTAGACATGGAGCTGGGAGGGACACTGGGAACTAGACATGGAGCTGGGCTGGGAGGGACACAGGGAACTAGACATGGGGCTGGGAGGGACACAGGGAACTAGACATGGAGCTGGGCTGGGAGGGACACAGGGAACTAGACATGGAGCTGGGCTGGGAGGGACACAGGGAACTAGACATGGAGCTGGGAGGGACACAGGGAACTAGACATGGAGCTGGGAAGGACACAGGGAACTAGACATGGAGCTGGGAGGGACACAGGGAATTAGACATGGAGCTGGGCTGGGAGGGGCACAGGGAACTAGACATGGGGCTGGGAGGGACACAGGGAACTAGACATGGAGCTGGGAGGGACACAGGGAACTAGACATGGGGCTGGGAGGGACACAGGGAATTTGACATTGAGCTGGGAGGGACACAGGGAATTAGACATGGAGCTGGGCTGGGAGGGACACAGGGAACTAGACATGGAGCTGGGAGGGACACATGGAACTAGACATGGAGCTGGGAGGGACACAGGGAACTAGACATGGGGCTGGGCTGGGAGGGACACAGGGAACTAGACATGG
The DNA here is from genome assembly GCF_964263955.1 of Coregonus lavaretus. Taxonomy (NCBI): domain Eukaryota; kingdom Metazoa; phylum Chordata; class Actinopteri; order Salmoniformes; family Salmonidae; genus Coregonus; species Coregonus lavaretus. Next base: position 23,753 of record NW_028157627.1, read on the forward strand.
GGCTGGGCTGGGAGGGACACAGGGAACTAGACATGGAGCTGGGAGGGACACAGGGAACTAGACATGGAGCTGGGAGGGACACAGGGAACTAGACATGGAGCTGGGAGGGACACAGGGAACTAGACATGGAGCTGGGAGGGACACAGGGAACTAGACATGGAGCTGGGAGGGACACAGGGAACTAGACATGGAGCTGGGAGAGACACAGGGAACTAGATATGGAGCTGGGCTGGGAGGGACACAGGGAACTAGACATGGAGCTGGGCTGGGAGGGACACAGGGAACTAGACATGGGGCTGGGAGGGACACAGGGAACTAGACATGGAGCTGGGCTGGGAGGGACACAGGGAACTAGACATGGGGCTGGGCTGGGAGGGACACAGGGAACTAGACATGGAGCTGGGAGAGACACAGGGAACTAGACATGGAGCTGGGCTGGGAGAGACACAGGGAACTAGACATGGAGCTGGGAGGGACACAGGGAACTAGACATGGAGCTGGGAGGGACACAGGGAACTAGACATGGAGCTGGGCTGGGAGGGACACTGGGAACTAGACATGGAGCTGGGAGGGACACAGGGAATTTGACATGGAGCTGGGAGGGACACAGGGAACTAGACATGGGGCTGTGAGGGACACAGGGAACTAGACATGGAGCTGGGAGGGACACAGGGAACTAGACATGGGGCTGGGCTGGGAGAGACACAGGGAACTAGACATGGAGCTGGGCTGGGAGGGACACAGGGAACTAGACATGGGGCTGGGAGGGACACAGGGAACTAGACATGGAGCTGGGCTGGGAGGGACACAGGGAACTAGACATGGAGCTGGGAGGGACACAGGGAACTAGACATGGAGCTGGGCTGGGAGGGGCACAGGGAACTAGACATGGGGCTGGGAGGGACACAGGGAACTAGACATGGAGCTGGGCTGGGAGGGGCACAGGGAACTAGACATGGGGCTGGGAGGGACACAGGGAACTAGACATGGAGCTGGGAAGGACACAGGGAACTAGACATGGGGCTGGGAGGGACACAGGGAATTTGACATTGAGCTGGGAGGGACACAGGGAACTAGACATGGGGCTGGGCTGGGAGGGACACAGGGAACTAGACATGGAGCTGGGAGAGACACAGGGAACTAGACATGGGGTTGGGCTGGGAGGGACACAGGGAACTAGACATGGGGCTGGGCTGGGAGGGACACAGGGAACTAGACATGGGGCTGGGAGGGACACAGGGAACTAGATATGGAGCTGGGAGAGACACAGGGAACTAGACATGGGGTTGGGCTGGGAGGGACACAGGGAAGTAGACATGGAGCTGGGAGGGACACAGGGAACTAGACATGGAGCTGGGAGGGGCACAGGGAACTAGACATGGAGCTGGGCTGGGAGGGGCACAGGGAACTAGACATGGAGCTGGGAGGGACACAGGGAACTAGACATGGGCTCTGGTCAAAAGTAGTGCACTATATAGGGAATAGGGTGCCATTCTCTGGTCAAAAGTAGTGCACTATATAGGGAATAGGGTGCCATTCTCTGGTCTAAAGTAGTGCACTATTGTCACGCCCTGGCTCTGGGGACTCTTATATGTTGAGCCACGGTGTGGATTTTCTATGTGTTATTTTCTATGTTTTGTTCTAGTTCATGTATTTCTATGTTGGCCAGGGTGGTACCCAATCAGAGGCAGCTGTAGCTCGTTGTCTCTGATTGGGGACCATACTTAGGCAGCCTGTTTGGCACTGTTTATTGTGGGATCTTGTTCCGGAAGGTTTGTGTTCAACCCAGGACTTCACGTATCGTTTATTTTGTTGTTTTGGTTCGTGTTGTGTACTGCAATAAAAGAATGTACGCATATCACGCTGCGCCTTGGTCCGCTTCATCTAACGACGATCGTGACACTATTTGTGGAAAAATCACCCTGATTAACTCTCTAGTCATGTCCCAGTTGACCTATCTGCTTACGGTCTTGCCTACACCTAGCGACTTGATTTATAAATTATATGAGCAAAAAAGATTCCATTTTATTTGGAATGGCAAGCCAGATAAACATTTTTAACTGGCCTATTTAAATAGATCAGTATTGGTGGACCTACGTTCTCAGTGCTGTATTTAAACTGACTCTAGATCAGTATAGTTCCACCTACGTTCTCAGTGCTGTATTTAAACTGACTCTAGGTCAGTATAGTTCCACCTACGTTCTCAGTGCTGTATTTAAACTGACTCTAGGTCAGTATAGTTCCACCTACGTTCTCAGTGCTGTATTTAAACTGACTCTAGATCAGTATAGTTCCACCTACGTTCTCAGTGCTGTATTTAAACTGACTCTAGGTCAGTATAGTTCCACCTACGTTCTCAGTGCTGTATTTAAACTGACTCTAGATCAGTATAGTTCCACCTACGTTCTCAGTGCTGTATTTAAACTGACTCTAGATCAGTATAGTTCCACCTACGTTCTCAGTGCTGTATTTAAACTGACTCTTGGTCAGTATAGTTCCACATACGTTTTCGCTGTTGTGGTCTGTCTCGCTGGGGCAGCCGAAGAGTTCTCGTCTCAGGAGGTTTCCATCGTACTCCAGGAAGGTTAGGTAGAGGTTCCTGAAGAATTCTACATGCTTGTTTTTCACTCTCAGCTTCTTAGGAGAGTTCCAATGGATCACCTGTAGGGGAGGAAGGGGGAGAGAGGGAGGAAGGGGGGAAGAGAGAGAGGGAGGAAGAGGGAGAGAGGGAGGAAGGGGGGAGAGAGAGGAAGGGAGGGAGAGAGAGGAAGGGGGGGGGGGGGGAGAGGAATGGGGGGAGAGAGGGAGGAAGGGGGGGAGAGAGGGAGGAAGGGGGGAGAGAGGGAGGAAGAGGGGAGAGAGAGGGGAAGGGGGGGAGAGAGGGAGGAAGGGGGGAGAGAGGGAGGAAGAGAGGAAGAGAGAGGGAGGAAGGGGGAGAGAGGGAGGAAGGGGGGAGAGAGAGGGGAAGGGGGGGAGAGAGGGAGGAAGGGGGGAGAGAGGGAGGAAGAGAGGAAGAGAGAGAGGGAGGAAGGGGGAGAGAGGGAGGAAGAGAGGAAGAGAGAGAGGGAGGAAGGGGGAGAGAGGGAGGAAGGGAGGAAGGTGGGAGAGAAAGAAAGAAAGAAAGAGAGAGGGAGGTATTGAGTTAGATGGTTAGATAAGAGGTTTTCAGGAACCTCTAAGTGCTTGTTCTTCACAAAAAGTTTCAATGGATCACTTGTAGTGGGGGAGAGTGGGAGGGAGAGAGAGAGAGAGAGAGAGAGACAGAGACACAGACACACAGAGACAGAGAGAGATGACAGGACAGTCAGAGAGACAGAGAGAGATGACAGGACAGTCAGAGAGACAGAGAGATGACAGGACAGTCAGAGAGACAGAGAGATGACAGGACAGTCAGAGAGACAGAGAGAGATGACAGGACAGTCAGAGAGACAGAGAGATGACAGGACAGTCAGAGAGACAGAGAGATGACAGGACAGTCAGAGAGACAGAGAGATGACAGGACAGTCAGAGAGACAGAGAGATGACAGGACAGTCAGGGAGACAGAGAGAGATGACAGGACAGTCAGAGAGACAGAGAGATGACAGGACAGTCAGGGAGACAGAGAGAGATGACAGGACAGTCAGGGAGACAGAGAGAGATTACAGGCCAGTCAGAGAGATGACAGGCCAGTCAGAGAGACAGAGAGATGACAGGACAGTCAGGGAGACAGAGAGAGATGACAGGACAGTCAGGGAGACAGAGAGAGATGACAGGACAGTCAGGGAGACAGAGAGAGATGACAGGACAGTCAGAGAGACAGAGAGAGATGACAGGACAGTCAGAGAGACAGAGAGATGACAGGACAGTCAGAGAGACAGAGAGATGACAGGACAGTCAGGGAGACAGAGAGAGATGACAGGACAGTCAGAGAGACAGAGAGAGATGACAGGACAGTCAGGGAGACAGAGAGATGACAGGACAGTCAGAGAGACAGAGAGATGACAGGACAGTCAGAGAGACAGAGAGATGACAGGACAGTCAGGGAGACAGAGAGATGACAGGACAGTCAGAGAGACAGAGAGATGACAGGACAGTCAGAGAGACAGAGAGAGATGACAGGACAGTCAGGGAGACAGAGAGATGACAGGACAGTCAGAGAGAGATGACAGGACAGTCAGGGAGACAGAGAGATGACAGGACAGTCAGGGAGACAGAGAGAGATGACAGGCCAGTCAGAGAGATGACAGGCCAGTCAGAGAGACAGAGAGAGATGACAGGACAGTCAGAGAGACAGAGAGAGATGACAGGCCAGTCAGAGAGAGTAGAAGCATCTGGAAGGAGCAGGGGGCATGATGCCAACATTACACACACACACGCACACACACACACACACACACACACACACACACACACACACACACAGATCCACAGCCCATAGAACAGCCCACACACACCTAGAGGAAAAGAGGGGGTCTGGAAACAGCTGCTGTCTGTGTGTGAGATGCTCAGCTCACCTTGAGGTCTGACACGTCTTTGTAGCACTTCTCCGAGCGGGTGTGGTCTGAGAGCTGAACATTCCAGAAGCAGGGCAGCTGGTGAACCAGGAAGGGGTTCTGTTTGATCACGGCGTTGAAGATGTCCTGCAGACACACACACACACACACACACACAACCTTACAGATCAGACCTTACTGTAGATAACAGATAGAGACCAGACCTTACAGATCAGACCTTACTGTAGATAATAATAATAATAATATGCCATTTAGCAGACGCTTTTATCCAAAGCGACTTACAGTCATGCGTGCATACATTTTTTTTTTGTGTGTATGGGTGGTCCCGGGGGATCGAACCCACTACCTTGGCGTTACAAGCGCCGTGCTCTACCAGCTGAGCTACAGAGGACCACAGATAGAGACCAGACCTTACTGATCAGACCTTAGTGTAGATAACAGATAGAGACCAGACCTTACAGGTCAGACCTTAGTGTAGATAACAGATAGAGACCAGACCTTACAGGTCAGACCTTAGTGTAGATAACAGATAGAGACCAGACCTTACAGATCAGACCATAGTGTAGATAACACATAAAGACCAGAACTTACAGATCAGACCTTAGTGTAGATAACAGATAGAGACCAGACCTTACAGATCAGACCATAGTGTAGATAACAGATAGAGACCAGACCTTACAGGTCAGACCTTAGTGTAGATAACAGATACAGACCAGAACTTACAGATCAGACCATAGTGTAGATAACACATAAAGACCAGACCTTACAGATTAGACCTTAGTGTAGATAACAGATAGAGACCAGACCTTACAGATCAGACCATAGTGTAGATAACACATAAAGACCAGACCTTACAGGTCAGACCTTAGTGTAGATAACAGATAGAGACCAGACCTTACAGATCAGACCTTGGTGTAGATAACAGATAGAGACCAGACCTTACAGATCAGACCATAGTGTAGATAACAGATAGAGACCAGACCTTACTGCAGATCACATAGACAGAGTAGGAGTGTATTTTAGATCATAATGAGTCAGATTATATGGACAGAGTAGGAGTGTATTTTAGATCATAATGAATCAGATTATATGGACAGAGTAGGAGTGTATTTTAGATCATAATGAGTCAGATTATATGGACAGAGTAGGAGTGTATTTTAGATCATAATGAGTCAGATTATATGGACAGAGTAGGAGTGTATTTTAGATCATAATGAGTCAGATTATATGGACAGAGTAGGAGTGTATTTTAGATCATAATGAGTCAGATTATATGGACAGAGTAGGAGTGTATTTTAGATCATAATGAGTCAGATTATATGGACAGAGTAGGAGTGTATTTTAGATCATAATGAGTCAGATTATATGGACAGAGTAGGAGTGTATTTTAGATCATAATGAATCAGATTATATGGACAGAGTAGGAGTGTATTTTAGATCATAATGAATCAGATTATATGGACAGAGTAGGAGTGTATTTTAGATCATAATGAGTCAGATTATATGGACAGAGTAGGAGTGTATTTTAGATCATAATGAGTCAGATTATATGGACAGAGTAGGAGTGTATTTTAGATCATAATGAGTCAGATTATATGGACAGAGTAGGAGTGTATTTTAGATCATAATGAGTCAGATAATATGGACAGAGTAGGAGTGTATTTTAGATCATAATGAGTCAGATTATATGGACAGAGTAGGAGTGTATTTTAGATCATAATGAGTCAGATAATATGGACAGAGTAGGAGCGTATTTTAGATCATAATGAGTCAGATTATATGGACAGAGTAGGAGTGTATTTTAGATCATAATGAGTCAGATTATATGGACAGAGTAGGAGCGTATTTTAGATCATAATGAGTCAGATTATATGGACAGAGTAGGAGCGTATTTTAGATCATAATGAATCAGATTATATGGACAGAGTAGGAGTGTATTTTAGATCATAATGAATCAGATTATATGGACAGAGTAGGAGTGTATTTTAGATCATAATGAGTCAGATTATATGGACAGAGTAGGAGTGTATTTTAGATCATAATGAGTCAGATTATATGGACAGAGTAGGAGTGTATTTTAGATCATAATGAGTCAGATTATATGGACAGAGTAGGAGTGTATTTTAGATCATAATGAGTCAGATTATATGGACAGAGTAGGAGCGTATTTTAGATCATAATGAATCAGATTATATGGACAGAGTAGGAGTGTATTTTAGATCATAATGAGTCAGATTATATGGACAGAGTAGGAGTGTATTTTAGATCATAATGAATCAGATTATATGGACAGAGTAGGAGTGTATTTTAGATCATAATGAGTCAGATTATATGGACAGAGTAGGAGTGTATTTTAGATCATAATGAGTCAGTTTATATGGACAGAGTAGGAGTGTATTTTAGATCATAATGAATCAGATTATATGGACAGAGTAGGAGTGTATTTTAGATCATAATGAGTCAGATTATATGGACAGAGTAGGAGTGTATTTTAGATCATAATGAGTCAGATTATATGGACAGAGTAGGAGTGTATTTTAGATCATAATGAGTCAGATTATATGGACAGAGTAGGAGTGTATTTTAGATCATAATGAGTCAGATCATATGGACAGAGTAGGAGTGTATTTTAGATCATAATGAGTCAGATTATATGGACAGAGTAGGAGTGTATTTTAGATCATAATGAGTCAGATTATATGGACAGAGTAGGAGTGTATTTTAGATCATAATGAGTCAGATTATATGGACAGAGTAGGAGTGTATTTTAGATCATAATGAATCAGATTATATGGACAGAGTAGGAGTGTATTTTAGATCATAATGAGTCAGATTATATGGACAGAGTAGGAGTGTATTTTAGATCATAATGAGTCAGATTATATGGACAGAGTAGGAGTGTATTTTAGATCATAATGAGTCAGATTATATGGACAGAGTAGGAGTGTATTTTAGATCATAATGAGTCAGATTATATGGACAGAGTAGGAGTGTATTTTAGATCATAATGAGTCAGATTATATGGACAGAGTAGGAGTGTATTTTAGATCATAATGAATCAGATTATATGGACAGAGTAGGAGTGTATTTTAGATCATAATGAGTCAGATTATATGGACAGAGTAGCAGTGTATTTTAGATCATAATGAGTCAGATTATATGGACAGAGTAGGAGTGTATTTTAGATCATAATGAATCAGATTATATGGACAGAGTAGGAGTGTATTTTAGATCATAATGAGTCAGATTATATGGACAGAGTAGGAGTGTATTTTAGATCATAATGAGTCAGATTATATGGACAGAGTAGGAGTGTATTTTAGATCATAATGAGTCAGATTATATGGACAGAGTAGGAGTGTATTTTAGATCATAATGAGTCAGATTATATGGACAGAGTAGGAGTGTATTTTAGATCATAATGAGTCAGATTATATGGACAGAGTAGGAGTGTATTTTAGATCATAATGAGTCAGATTATATGGACAGAGTAGGAGTGTATTTTAGATCATAATGAATCAGATTATATGGACAGAGTAGGAGTGTATTTTAGATCATAATGAGTCAGATTATATGGACAGAGTAGGAGTGTATTTTAGATCATAATGAGTCAGATTATATGGACAGAGTAGGAGTGTATTTTAGATCATAATGAGTCAGATTATATGGACAGAGTAGGAGTGTATTTTAGATCATAATGAGTCAGATTATATGGACAGAGTAGGAGTGTATTTTAGATCATAATGAGTCAGATTATATGGACAGAGTAGGAGTGTATTTTAGATCATAATGAGTCAGATTATATGGACAGAGTAGGAGTGTATTTTAGATCATAATGAGTCAGATTATATGGACAGAGTAGGAGTGTATTTTAGATCATAATGAATCAGATTATATGGACAGAGTAGGAGTGTATTTTAGATCATAATGAATCAGATTATATGGACAGAGTAGGAGTGTATTTTAGATCATAATGAATCAGATTATATGGACAGAGTAGGAGTGTATTTTAGATCATAATGAGTCAGATTATATGGACAGAGTAGGAGTGTATTTTAGATCATAATGAGTCAGATTATATGGACAGAGTAGGAGTGTATTTTAGATCATAATGAGTCAGATTATATGGACAGAGTAGGAGTGTATTTTAGATCATAATGAGTCAGATTATATGGACAGAGTAGGAGTGTATTTTAGATCATAATGAGTCAGATTATATGGACAGAGTAGGAGTGTATTTTAGATCATAATGAGTCAGATTATATGGACAGAGTAGGAGTGTATTTTAGATCATAATGAGTCAGATTATATGGACAGAGTAGGAGTGTATTTTAGATCATAATGAGTCAGATTATATGGACAGAGTAGGAGTGTATTTTAGATCATAATGAGTCAGATTATATGGACAGAGTAGGAGTGTATTTTAGATCATAATGAGTCAGATTATATGGACAGAGTAGGAGTGTATTTTAGATCCTAATGAGTCAGATTATATGGACAGAGTAGGAGTGTATTTTAGATCATAATGAATCAGATTATATGGACAGAGTAGGAGTGTATTTTAGATCATAATGAGTCAGATTATATGGACAGAGTAGGAGTGTATTTTAGATCCTAATGAGTCAGATTATATGGACAGAGTAGGAGTGTATTTTAGATCATAATGAGTCAGATTATATGGACAGAGTAGGAGTGTATTTTAGATCATAATGAGTCAGATTATATGGACAGAGTAGGAGTGTATTTTAGATCATAATGAGTCAGATTATATGGACGGGACGGGGTCCTGATCCTAGATCAACACTCCTACTCTCAGAGGCTTTATACATACGGCCCCAGACATCGCCGCAGATCACAGAAAAAGAGAGACCAGTACTTGCTGCAGATCACAAACATAGACAGAGATACCAGAACTGCAGATTAAATCATGTGCAGACCAGACCAGACCAGACCAGACGTTCTCACCTCATATCCTATAAACCCTACTGTCTGTGTTATATTGAATAATCTAGACACCTTAGAACGGTTCATATACTATAAACCCTACTGTCTGTGTTATATTGAATAATCTAGACACCTTAGAACGGTTCATATACTATAAACCCTACTGTCTCTGTTATATCGAATCATCTAGACACCTTAGAACGGTTCATATACTATAAACCCTACTGTCTCTGTTATATCGAATCATCTAGACACCTTAGAACGGTTCATATACTATAAACCCTACTGTCTATGTTATATTGAATCATCTAGACACCTTATAACGGTTCATATACTATAAACCCTACTGTCTGTGTTATATTGAATCATCTAGACACCTTAGAACAGTTCATATACTATAAACCCTACTGTCTATGTTATATTGAATCATCTAGACACCTTAGAACGGTTCATATACTATAAACCCTACTGTCTATGTTATATTGAATCATCTAGACACCTTAGAACGGTTCATATACTATAAACCCTACTGTCTATGTCAGGGTAACTCTTCTCCATTGGTGTTCTCTCTGTATTTTAACTGATAAAGACCCTCTAGTAACAGACCTCTTCTCCATTGGGTGAAACAGACACTGTCTTGGTACCTGTTATGTTAATCAGCGTGACCGTACCGGTACGATTATATCTCACATGTAAGAACAACCCCTCAGATACAATAGCTGCCGCCGGATACTTCAAGGGCTTTCTTTAATAGAAGTTCTAACAGAGGCGGTATTTGACTATGATTTCTCTGACGGAGATCTTGCTGGTTCAGAGACCGTATTTGACTATGTTTTCTCTGACTGAGATCTTGCTGGTTCAGAGACGGTATTTGACTATGATTTCTCTGACTGAGATCTTGCTGGTTCAGAGACGGTATTTGACTATGTTTTCTCTGACTGAGATCTTGCTGGTTCAGAGACAGTATTTGACTATGTTTTCTCTGACTGAGATCTTGCTGGTTCAGAGACCGTATTTGACTATGTTTTCTCTGACTGAGATCTTGCTGGTTCAGAGACCGTATTTGACTATGTTTTCTCTGACTGAGATCTTGCTGGTTCAGAGACAGTATTTGACTATGTTTTCTCTGACTGAGATCTTGCTGGTTCAGAGACGGTATTTGACTATGATTTCTCTGACTGAGATCTTGCTGGTTCAGAGACAGTATTTGACTATGTTTTCTCTGACTGAGATCTTGCTGGTTCAGAGACCGTATTTGACTATGTTTTCTCTGACTGAGATCTTGCTGGTTCAGAGACCGTATTTGACTATGATTTCTTTGACTTTGAGATCTTGCTGGTTCAGAGACAGTATTTGACTATGATTTCTTTGACTTTGAGATCTTGCTGGTTCAGAGACAGTATTTGACTATGATTTCTTTGACTTTGAGATCTTGCTGGTTCAGAGACAGTGCATATTCTCCTAATAGGAGACATTATAAAGCTTGTTGTTATCCTCATAATGAACGGATCTGTAAAGAGGAGGGAACAGCTGATTGGAGGGTTGAACGGAACACAGCAGGAGGCGAATGGAATCATGGAACACTAAAACACTTCTAGAATCTTCACAAATTCCAAACTACAATACATTACAGAACTTTATTTAATTAAACGTGCTTCTCATTTATGTGAGCTTGAAGCAGCTCTTAAATAAAATCCTTGGTGTTCAATTAACATAAAATACTCAAGTCTGAAGTGTAATAATCCAGCCATTTTAATGGTGAACTTCAAGTAGTTGAATACAGGGTGTGTTTATGATTCTGTGTGTGTGTGTGTGTATGTGTGTGTGTGTGTATATGCGTGTGTGTTGGCGGGCGTGCATGTGTGTTTGCAAGTTTCTGACCATGTGCGTGTGTGTGCGTTCGTATATGTGTGTGCGCGCGTTCGTATGTGTGTGTGTGCGTGCGTGTTTGTACGTGTGTGTGTGCGCGTTCGTACGTGTGTGTGCGCGTTCGTACGTGTGTGTGTGTGTGCGCGTTCGTACGTGTGTGTGTGTGTGTGTTCAAACGTGTGTGTGTGTTACCTGGTCAGCCAGTGATGTAGACAACATGCTCATCAGTTCTCTCTCTGCTGTCAGTCTCCACATCTGTTCCCACCTCAGCTTCCTCAGTCGGTCCAGCAGCAGCAAGATCACACCTGGAACAGAGGACACATGACCTGACTTAACAGTCTCAATCAACAGGTTACACATGACCTGACTTAACAGTCTCAATCAACAGGTTAGACATGACCTGCCTTAACAGTCTCAATCAACAGGTTAGACATTACCTGCCTTAACAGTCTCAATCAACAGGTTAGACATTACCTGCCTTAACAGTCTCAATCAACAGGTTAGACATTACCTGCCTTAACAGTCTCAATCAACAGGTTAGACATTACCTGCCTTAACAGTCTCAATCAACAGGTTAGACATGACCTGACTTAACGGTCTCAATCAACAGGTTAGACATGACCTGCCTTAACAGTCTCAATCAACAGGTTACACATGACCTGACTTAACAGTCTCAATCAACAGGTTACACATGACCTGACTTAACAGTAATGTCTAACTGTGCGGTTGCAGAGAGAACAGTCTATGACTTGGGTGGCTGGAGTCTTTGACAATTTTTAGGGCCTTCCTCTGACACCGCCTGGTATAGAGATCCTGGATGGCAGGGAGCTTGGCCCCAGTGATGTACTGGGCCGTACGCACTACCCTCTGTAGCGCCTTGTGGTCGGATGCCAAGCAGTTGCCATACCAAGCAGTGATGCAACCAGTCAGGATGCTCTCGATGGTGCAGCTGTAGAACTTTTTTGAGGATCTGAGGGCCCATGCCAAATCTTCTCAGCTTTCATTTCAAACAGAGAGGAAGTGATCACAGCCACACCGTCGCTGCAACATATTTTCATCACATCACTTCCTGTGTTACACTGAACACAAAAGAGACTTCTTCAGAGATGAAAGACCCTCTGTAGCCTGGCCATCTGTTGAAGAGGCCATTATCGCCTAATGCATTAGATATAGCAGCAATATTACAGCCAGCCGGCGTTCATTTGGCGGTTTGCGGCTCTGTTTCTCTCTGGGGCTGAGTCTCAAATGGCGCACTATTCCCTATGGGCCCTGGTCAAAAGTAGTGCACTATATAGGAGATATAGGGAATATAGTGGCATTTGAGACACAGCCTGCCTCTAGCTGTAGAAGATGGACCCAGCAGGGTGGAGAGAGATACGGTTTGTTTGTTCCAATCTAAGACATTATTCATTCTGTCTCTCTCCCCAACAAGAGAGGAACCAGAAGTAATACTTCTGTTATTGGTGAGAAAACTCACAGGCAGCTCAGCTCAGGCAGGGAAAATATAGTGAAAAGTTACTCATTATCATTTTCATTGTGAATAGAGTTTGTACTCATAGAAAGTGTTGACCACATATTTCTCAGAGTGAAGAAATTACCTTGTGTGTGTGTGTGTGTGTGTGTGTGTGTGTGTGTGTTTGTGTGTGTGTGTGTTTGTGTGTGTGTGTGTGTGTGTGTGTGTGTGTGTGTGTGTGTGTGTGTGTGTGTGGGTGTGTATGTGTGTGTGTGTGTGTGTGTGTGTGTGTGTGTGTGTGTTTGCATTCATGTGTGTCTCTCACCTGTATTGAAGCCCCTCTCCAGGGCGGGCCAGGGTCGATGATTCTTCCACAGGTTCCCCAGGTACCAGTCACTCTGGTTCTCCACCAGACCTAGAACCTGCTGACCTAGAACACAGAACACTCAGGTTACTATGGTTCCCCAGGCACCAGTCACTCTGGTTCTCCACCAGACCTAGAACCTGCTGACCTAGAACACAGAACACACACAGAACACTCAGGTTACTACGGTTCCCCAGGCACCAGTCACTCTGGTTCTCACTAGAACCTGGAAAAGAGAGACATACAGAACACTTAGGTTACTACTCAGGGCTGCTTTGTAGAAGAGTCATGTCTCATTATCATAATTATCCACCAGGGGGTGCTGTGGAGTCAGCTGTCAAACAACCCTCAGGTTACTACTCAGGGCTGCTCTGTAGAAGAGTCATGTCTCATTATCATAATTACCCACCAGGGGGTGCTGTGGAGTCAGCTGTCAAACAACCCTCAGGTTACTACTCAGGGCTGCTCTGTAGAAGAGTCATGTCTCATTATCATAATTACCCACCAGGGGGTGCTGTGGAGTCAGCTGTCAAACAACCCTCAGGTTACTACGCAGGGCGGCTCTATAGATGTGCAGAGAGAACACACAAACAATGCTGCGTGTGTCATAGAATAGTGTTGGCTCGTTATAACAACCACCCACCAGAGGGCGCTATGGAGTCAGCTGATCAACATGCTGTTAGTAGAGCAAATCCACTGAAGTTGAATCAATTGCAAGAAATAAAGGGAAATGAATGGTGCCTTTTGAGCAAGACAATCTGCTCTCATTGGGTTAAAGCTGATTGAGTAGATGAAGGTAAGAAGAGAGAGAGAGAGAGAAAGAAGAGGGGGGGAGGTGGATAATCTAGTCATGAAAGAGCAGAAACAGATGATAGAGAGGAGGGGTCCTAGAGTACTGGAGCTCAGGGAGGAGTAGAGAGGGAGGTATCATCTTGGAGGAGTAGAGAGGGAGGTATCATCTTGGAGGAGTGGAGAGGGAGGTATCATCTTGGAGGAGTAGAGAGAGAGGTATCATCTTGGAGGAGTAGAGAGGGAGGTATCATCTTGGTGGAGTAGAGAGGGAGGTATCATCTTGGAGGAATGGAGAGGGAGGTATCATCTTGGAGGAGTAGAGGGAGGTATCATCTTGGTGGAGTAGAGAGGGAGGTATCATCTTGGAGGAATGGAGAGGGAGGTATCATCTTGGAGGAGTAGAGAGGGAGGTATCATCTTGGAGTGGAGAGGGAGGTATCATCTTGGTGGAGTAGAGAGGGAGGTATCATCTTGGAGGAGAGGGAGGTATCATCTTGGAGGAGTAGAGAGGGAGGTATCATCTTGGAGGAGTGGAGAGGGAGGTATCATCTTGGAGGAGAGGGAGGTATCATCTTGGAGGAGTAGAGGGAAGTATCATCTTGGAGGAGTGGAGAGGGAGGTATCATCTTGGAGGAGTAGAGAGGGAGGTATCATCTTGGAGGAGTGGAGAGGGAGGTATCATCTTGGAGTGGAGAGGGAGGTATCATCTTGGAGGAGTGGAGAGGGAGGTATCATCTTGGAGGAGTAGAGAGGGAGGTATCATCTTGGAGGAGTAGAGAGGGAGGTATCATCTTGGAGGAGTGGAGAGGGAGGTATCATCTTGGAGGAGTGGAGAGGGAGGTATCATCTTGGAGGAGTAGAGGGAGGTATCATCTTGGAGTGGAGAGGGAGGTATCATCTTGGTGGAGTAGGGAGGGAGGTATCATCTTGGAGGAATGGAGAGGGAGGTATCATCTTGGAGGAGAGGGAGGTATCATCTTGGAGGAGTAGAGAGGGAGGTATCATCTTGGAGGAGTAGAGAGGGAGGTATCATCTTGGAGTGGAGAGGGAGGTATCATCTTGGAGGAGTAGAGAGGGAGGTATCATCTTGGAGGAGTGGAGAGGGAGGTATCATCTTGGAGGAGTAGAGAGGGAGGTATCATCTTGGAGGAGTAGAGAGGGAAGTATCATCTTGGAGGAGTAGAGAGGGAGGTATCATCTTGGAGGAGTAGAGAGGGAGGTATCATCTTGGAGGAATGGAGAGGGAGGTATCATCTTGGAGTGGAGAGGGAGGTATCATCTTGGAGGAGTAGAGAGGGAGGTATCATCTTGGAGGAGTAGAGAGGGAGGTATCATCTTGGAGGAGTAGAGGGAGGTATCATCTTGGAGGAGTAGAGAGGGAGGTATCATCTTGGAGGAGTAGAGAGGGAGGTATCATCTTGGAGGAGTGGAGAGGGAGGTATCATCTTGGAGTGGAGAGGGAGGTATCATCTTGGTGGAGTAGAGAGGGAGGTATCATCTTGGAGGAGTAGAGAGGGAGGTATCATCTTGGAGGAGTAGAGGGGGAGGTATCATCTTGGAGGAGTGGAGAGGGAGGTATCATCTTGGAGGAGTAGAGAGGGAGGTATCATCTTGGAGGAGTAGAGAGGGAGGTATCATCTTGGAGGAGTGGAGAGGGAGGTATCATCTTGGAGGAGTAGAGAGGGAGGTATCATCTTGGAGCAGTGGAGAGGGAGGTATCATCTTGGAGGAGTGGATGGGGAGGTATCATCTTGGAGGAGTGGAGAGGGAGGTATCATCTTGGAGGAGTAGAGAGGGAGGTATCATCTTGGAGGAGTGGAGAGGGAGGTATCATCTTGGAGGAGTAGAGAGGGAGGTATCATCTTGGAGGAGTGGAGAGGGAGGTATCATCTTGGAGGAGTAGAGAGGGAGGTATCATCTTGGAGGAGTGGAGAGGGAGGTATCATCTTGGAGGAGTAGAGAGGGAGGTATCATCTTGGAGGAGTAGAGAGGGAGGTATCATCTTGGAGGAGTGGAGAGGGAGGTATCATCTTGGAGGAATGGAGAGGGAGGTATCATCTTGGAGGAGTGGAGAGGGAGGTATCATCTTGGAGGATTGGATGGGGAGGTATCATCTTGGAGGAGTAGAGAGGGAGGTATCATCTTGGAGGAGTAGAGAGGGAGGTATCATCTTGGAGGAGTAGAGAGGGAGGTATCATCTTGGAGGAGTGGAGAGGGAGGTATCATCTTGGAGGAGTGGATGGGGAGGTATCATCTTGGAGGAGAGGGAGGTATCATCTTGGAGGAGTAGAGAGGGAGGTATCATCTTGGAGGAGTAGAGAGGGAGGTATCA
>NW_028157627.1:47500-92500 GCF_964263955.1 Coregonus lavaretus
GTTTATACCCAAACAACATCTTACAGTCTCTGGGACAACTAGCTAGGTTTATACCCAAACAACATCTTACAGTCTCTGGGACAACTAGCTAGGTTTATACCCAAACAACATCTACAGTCTCTGGGACAACTAGCTAGGTTTATACCCAAACAACATCTTACAGTCTCTGGGACAACTAGCTAGGTTTATACCCAAACAACATCTTACAGTCTCTGGGACAACTAGCTAGGTTTATACCCAAACAACATCTTACAGTCTCTGGGACAACTAGCTAGGTTTATACCCAAACAACATCTTACAGTCTCTGGGACAACTAGCTAGGTTTATACCCAAACAGCATCTACAGTCTCTGAGACAACTAGCTAGGTTTATACCCAAACAACATCTACAGTCTCTGAGACAACTAGCTAGGTTTATACCCAAACAACATCTAACAGTCTCTGAGACAACTAGCTAGGTTTATACCCAAACAACATCTTACAGTCTCTGGGACAACTAGCTAGGTTTATACCCAAACAACATCTTACAGTCTCTGGGACAACTAGCTAGGTTTATACCCAAACAACATCTTACAGTCTCTGGGACAACTAGCTAGGTTTATACCCAAACAACATCTTACAGTCTCTGGGACAACTAGCTAGGTTTATACCCAAACAGCATCTACAGTCTCTGAGACAACTAGCTAGGTTTATACCCAAACAGCATCTACAGTCTCTGAGACAACTAGCTAGGTTTATACCCAAACAACATCTACAGTCTCTGAGACAACTAGCTAGGTTTATACCCAAACAACATCTACAGTCTCTGGGACAACTAGCTAGGTTTATACCCAAACAACATCTTACAGTCTCTGGGACAACTAGCTAGGTTTATACCCAAACAACATCTACAGTCTCTGGGACAACTAGCTAGGTTTATACCCAAACAGCATCTACAGTCTCTGAGACAACTAGCTAGGTTTATACCCAAACAACATCTTACAGTCTCTGGGACAACTAGCTAGGTTTATACCCAAACAGCATCTACAGTCTCTGAGACAACTAGCTAGGTTTATACCCAAACAACATCTTACAGTCTCTGGGACAACTAGCTAGGTTTATACCCAAACAACATCTTACAGTCTCTGAGACAACTAGCTAGGTTTATACCCAAACAACATCTTACAGTCTCTGGAACAACTAGCTAGGTTTATACCCAAACAACATCTTACAGTCTCTGGGACAACTAGCTAGGTTTATACCCAAACAACATCTTACAGTCTCTGGGACAACTAGCTAGGTTTATACCCAAACAACATCTACAGTCTCTCGGACAACTAGCTAGGTTTATACCCAAACAACATCTACAGTCTCTGAGACAACTAGCTAGGTTTATACCCAAACAACATCCTACAGTCTCTGGGACAACTAGATAGGTTTATACCCAAACAACATCTACAGTCTCTGGGACAACTAGCTAGGTTTATACCCAAACAACATCTTACAGTCTCTGGGACAACTAGCTAGGTTTATACCCAAACAACATCTACAGTCTCTGGGACAACTAGCTAGGTTTATACCCAAACAACATCTACAGTCTCTGGGACAACTAGCTAGGTTTATACCCAAACAACATCTACAGTCTCTGAGACAACTAGCTAGGTTTATACCCAAACAACATCTACAGTCTCTGGGACAACTAGCTAGGTTTATACCCAAACAACATCTTACAGTCTCTGGGACAACTAGCTAGGTTTATACCCAAACAACATCTTACAGTCTCTGAGACAACTAGCTAGGTTTATACCCAAACAACATCTACAGTCTCTGGGACAACTAGCTAGGTTTATACCCAAACAACATCTAACAGTCTCTGGGACAACTAGCTAGGTTTATACCCAAACAACATCTACAGTCTCTGGGACAACTAGCTAGGTTTATACCCAAACAGCATCTACAGTCTCTGGGACAACTAGCTAGGTTTATACCCAAACAACATCTTACAGTCTCTGAGACAACTAGCTAGGTTTATACCCAAACAACATCTTACAGTCTCTGGGACAACTAGCTAGGTTTATATCCAAACAACATCTTACAGTCTCTGGGACAACTAGCTAGGTTTATACCCAAACAACATCTACAGTCTCTGAGACAACTAGCTAGGTTTATACCCAAACAACATCTTACAGTCTCTGGGACAACTAGCTAGGTTTATACCCAAACAACATCTACAGTCTCTGAGACAACTAGCTAGGTTTATACCCAAACAACATCTTACAGTCTCTGGGACAACTAGCTAGGTTTATACCCAAACAACATCTAACAGTCTCTGGGACATCTAGCTAGGTTTATACCCAAACAACATCTTACAGTCTCTGAGACAACTAGCTAGGTTTATACCCAAACAACATCGTATAGTCTCTGGGACAACTAGCTAGGTTTATACCCAAACAACATCTTACAGTCTCTGGGACAACTAGCTAGGTTTATACCCAAACAACATCTACAGTCTCTGGGACAACTAGCTAGGTTTATACCCAAACAACATCTACAGTCTCTGGGACAACTAGCAGGGTTTATACCCAAACAACATCTACAGTCTCTGAGACAACTAGCTAGGTTTATACCCAAACAGCATCTACAGTCTCTGGGACAACTAGCTAGGTTTATACCCAAACAACAACCTACAGTCTTCTAGGTGAACCTTATGTTGTTGCAATGCACCCTGGTAGCAAAGTGAAGGAAAGAGGTAGCAGAGAGAAGTGTTGGATTATGGTCGGGGAGGTGTACAGATAGAGACAGAACCACAGCAGAGGAATGTAGGAGCAGATAGAGACAGAACAGAGGGATGTAGGAGCAGATAGAGACAGAACAGAGGGATGTAGGAGCAGATAGAGACAGAACCACAGCAGAGGGATGTAGGAGCAGATAGAGACAGAACAGAGGGATGTAGGAGCAGATAGAGACAGAACAGAGGGATGTAGGAGCAGATAGAGACAGAACAGAGGGATGTAGGAGCAGATAGAAACAGAACAGAGGGATGTAGGAGCAGATAGAGACAGAACAGAGGGATGTAGGAGCAGATAGAGACAGAACCACAGCAGAGGGATGTAGGAGCAGATAGAGACAGAACAGAGGGATGTAGGAGCAGATAGAGACAGAACAGAGGGATGTAGGAGCAGATAGAGACAGAACAGAGGGATGTAGGAGCAGATAGAGACAGAACAGAGGGATGTAGGAGCAGATAGAAACAGAACAGAGGGATGTAGGAGAAGATAGAGACAGAACAGAGGGATGTAGGAGCAGATAGAGACAGAACAGAGGGATGTAGGAGCAGATAGAGACAGAACAGAGGGATGTAGGAGCAGATAGAGACAGAACCACAGCAGAGGGATGTAGGAGCAGATAGAGACAGAACAGAGGGATGTAGGAGCAGATAGAGACAGAACAGAGGGATGTAGGAGCAGATAGAGACAGAACAGAGGGATGTAGGAGCAGATAGAGACAGAACAGAGGGATGTAGGAGCAGATAGAGACAGAACAGAGGGATGTAGGAGCAGATAGAGACAGAACAGAGGGATGTAGGAGCAGATAGAGACAGAACAGAGGGATGTAGGAGCAGATAGAGACAGAACAGAGGGATGTAGGAGCAGATAGAGACAGAACAGAGGGATGTAGGAGCAGATAGAGACAGAACAGAGGGATGTAGGAGCAGATAGAGACAGAACCACAGCAGAGGGATGTAGGAGCAGATAGAGACAGAACAGAGGGATGTAGGAGCAGATAGAGACAGAACAGAGGGATGTAGGAGCAGATAGAGACAGAACAGAGGGATGTAGGAGCAGATAGAGACAGAACAGAGGGATGTAGGAGCAGATAGAGACAGAGCCACAGCAGAGGGATGTAGGAGCAGATAGAGACAGAACAGAGGGATGTAGGAGCAGATAGAGACAGAACAGAGGGATGTAGGAGCAGATAGAGACAGAACAGAGGGATGTAGGAGCAGATAGAGACAGAACCACAGCAGAGGGATGTAGGAGCAGATAGAGACAGAACAGAGGGATGTAGGAGCAGATAGAGACAGAACAGAGGGATGTAGGAGCAGATAGAGACAGAACAGAGGGATGTAGGAGCAGATAGAGACAGAACCACAGCAGAGGGATGTAGGAGCAGATAGAGACAGAACAGAGGGATGTAGGAGCAGATAGAGACAGAACAGAGGGATGTAGGAGCAGATAGAGACAGAACAGAGGGATGTAGGAGCAGATAGAGACAGAACAGAGGGATGTAGGAGCAGATAGAGACAGAACCGCAGCAGAGGGATGTAGGAGCAGATAGAGACAGAACAGAGGGATGTAGGAGCAGATAGAGAAAGAACAGAGGGATGTAGGAGCAGATAGAGACAGAACAGAGGGATGTAGGAGCAGATAGAGACAGAACAGAGGGATGTAGGAGCAGATAGAGACAGAACAGAGGGATGTAGGAGCAGATAGAGACAGAACAGAGGGATGTAGGAGCAGATAGAGACAGAACAGAGGGATGTAGGAGCAGATAGAGACAGAACAGAGGGATGTAGGAGCAGATAGAGACAGAACCACAGCAGAGGGATGTAGGAGCAGATAGAGACAGAACAGAGGGATGTAGGAGCAGATAGAGACAGAACAGAGGGATGTAGGAGCAGATAGAGACAGAACCACAGCAGAGGGATGTAGGAGCAGATAGAGACAGAACCACAGCAGAGGGATGTAGGAGCAGATAGAGACAGAACAGAGGGATGTAGGAGCAGATAGAGACAGAACAGAGGGATGTAGGAGCAGATAGAGACAGAACAGAGGGATGTAGGAGCAGATAGAGACAGAACAGAGGGATGTAGGAGCAGATAGAGACAGAACCACAGCAGAGGGATGTAGGAGCAGATAGAGACAGAACCACAGCAGAGGGATGTAGGAGCAGATAGAGACAGAACAGAGGGATGTAGGAGCAGATAGAGACAGAACAGAGGGATGTAGGAGCAGATAGAGACAGAACAGAGGGATGTAGGAGCAGATAGAGACAGAACAGAGGGATGTAGGAGCAGATAGAGACAGAACAGAGGGATGTAGGAGCAGATAGAGACAGAACAGAGGGATGTAGGAGCAGATAGAGACAGAACAGAGGGATGTAGGAGCAGATAGAGACAGAACAGAGGGATGTAGGAGCAGATAGAGACAGAACCACAGCAGAGGGATGTAGGAGCAGATAGAGACAGAACAGAGGGATGTAGGAGCAGATAGAGACAGAACAGAGGGATGTAGGAGCAGATAGAGACAGAACAGAGGGATGTAGGAGCAGATAGAGACAGAACAGAGGGATGTAGGAGCAGATAGAGACAGAACAGAGGGATGTAGGAGCAGATAGAGACAGAACCACAGCAGAGGGATGTAGGAGCAGATAGAGACAGAACAGAGGGATGTAGGAGCAGATAGAGACAGAACAGAGGGATGTAGGAGCAGATAGAGACAGAACAGAGGGATGTAGGAGCAGATAGAGACAGAACAGAGGGATGTAGGAGCAGGTAGAGACAGAACAGAGGGATGTAGGAGCAGATAGAGACAGAACAGAGGGATGTAGGAGCAGATAGAGACAGAACAGAGGGATGTAGGAGCAGATAGAGACAGAACAGAGGGATGTAGGAGCAGATAGAGACAGAACAGAGGGATGTAGGAGCAGATAGAGACAGAACCACAGCAGAGGGATGTAGGAGCAGATAGAGACAGAACAGAGGGATGTAGGAGCAGATATAGACAGAACCACAGCAGAGGGATGTAGGAGCAGATAGAGACAGAACAGAGGGATGTAGGAGCAGATAGAGACAGAACAGAGGGATGTAGGAGCAGATAGAGACAGAACAGAGGGATGTAGGAGCAGGTAGAGACAGAACAGAGGGATGTAGGAGCAGATAGAGACAGAACAGAGGGATGTAGGAGCAGATAGAGACAGAACAGAGGGATGTAGGAGCAGATAGAGACAGAACCACAGCAGAGGGATGTAGGAGCAGATAGAGACAGAACAGAGGGATGTAGGAGCAGATAGAGACAGAACCACAGCAGAGGGATGTAGGAGCAGGTAGAGACAGAACAGAGGGATGTAGGAGCAGATAGAGACAGAACAGAGGGATGTAGGAGCAGATAGAGACAGAACAGAGGGATGTAGGAGCAGATAGAGACAGAACCACAGCAGAGGGATGTAGGAGCAGATAGAGACAGAACAGAGGGATGTAGGAGCAGATAGAGACAGAACCACAGCAGAGGGATGTAGGAGCAGATAGAGACAGAACAGAGGGATGTAGGAGCAGATAGAGACAGAACAGAGGGATGTAGGAGCAGATAGAGACAGAACAGAGGGATGTAGGAGCAGGTAGAGACAGAACAGAGGGATGTAGGAGCAGATAGAGACAGAACAGAGGGATGTAGGAGCAGATCGAGGCAGAACAGAGGGATGTAGGAGCAGATAGAGACAGAACAGAGGGATGTAGGAGCAGATAGAGACAGAACAGAGGGATGTAGGAGCAGATAGAGACAGAACCACAGCAGAGGGATGTAGGAGCAGATAGAGACAGAACAGAGGGATGTAGGAGCAGGTAGAGACAGAGCAGAGGGATGTAGGAGCAGATAGAGACAGAACAGAGGGATGTAGGAGCAGATAGAGACAGAACAGACGGATGTAGGAGCAGATAGAGACAGAACAGAGGGATGTAGGAGCAGATAGAGACAGAACAGAGGGATGTAGGAGCAGGTAGAGACAGAGCAGAGGGATGTAGGAGCAGATAGAGACAGAACAGAGGGATGTAGGAGCAGATAGAGACAGAACAGAGGGATGTAGGAGCAGATAGAGACAGAACAGAGGGATGTAGGAGCAGATAGAGACAGAACAGAGGGATGTAGGAGCAGATAGAGACAGAACAGAGGGATGTAGGAGCAGATAGAGACAGAACCACAGCAGAGGGATGTAGGAGCAGATAGAGACAGAACAGTAGGATGTAGGAGCAGATAGAGACAGAACAGAGGGATGTAGGAGCAGATAGAGACAGAACAGAGGGATGTAGGAGCAGATAGAGACAGAACCACAGCAGAGGGATGTAGGAGCAGATAGAGACAGAACCACAGCAGAGGGATGTAGGAGCAGATAGAGACAGAACAGAGGGATGTAGGAGCAGATAGAGACAGAACCACAGCAGAGGGATGTAGGAGCAGATAGAGACAGAACAGAGGGATGTAGGAGCAGATAGAGACAGAACAGAGGGATGTAGGAGCAGATAGAGGCAGAACAGAGGGATGTAGGAGCAGATAGAGACAGAACAGAGGGATGTAGGAGCAGATAGAGACAGAACCACAGCAGAGGGATGTAGGAGCAGATAGAGACAGAACAGAGGGATGTAGGAGCAGATAGAGACAGAACAGAGGGATGTAGGAGCAGATAGAGACAGAACAGAGGGATGTAGGAGCAGATAGAGACAGAACCACAGCAGAGGGATGTAGGAGCAGATAGAGACAGAACAGAGGGATGTAGGAGCAGATAGAGACAGAACCACAGCAGAGGGATGTAGGAGCAGATAGAGACAGAACAGAGGGATGTAGGAGCAGATAGAGACAGAACAGAGGGATGTAGGAGCAGATAGAGACAGAACCACAGCAGAGGGATGTAGGAGCAGATAGAGACAGAACCACAGCAGAGGGATGTAGGAGCAGATAGAGACAGAACAGAGGGATGTAGGAGCAGATAGACAGAACAGAGGGATGTAGGAGCAGATAGAGACAGAACAGAGGGATGTAGGAGCAGATAGAGACAGAACAGAGGGATGTAGGAGCAGATAGAGACAGAACAGAGGGATGTAGGAGCAGATAGAGACAGAACAGAGGGATGTAGGAGCAGATAGAGACAGAACAGAGGGATGTAGGAGCAGATAGAGACAGAACAGAGGGATGTAGGAGCAGATAGAGACAGAACAGAGGGATGTAGGAGCAGATAGAGACAGAACAGAGGGATGTAGGAGCAGATAGAGACAGAACCACAGCAGAGGGATGTAGGAGCAGATAGAGACAGAACAGAGGGATGTAGGAGCAGATAGAGCCACAGCAGAGGGATGTAGGAGCAGATAGAGACAGAACAGAGGGATGTAGGAGCAGATAGAGACAGAACAGAGGGATGTAGGAGCAGATAGAGACAGAACCACAGCAGAGGGATGTAGGAGCAGATAGAGACAGAACAGAGGGATGTAGGAGCAGATAGAGACAGAACAGAGGGATGTAGGAGCAGATAGAGACAGAACAGAGGGATGTAGGAGCAGATAGAGACAGAACAGAGGGATGTAGGAGCAGATAGAGACAGAACAGAGGGATGTAGGAGCAGATAGAGACAGAACAGAGGGATGTAGGAGCAGATAGAGACAGAACCACAGCAGAGGGATGTAGGAGCAGATAGAGACAGAACAGAGGGATGTAGGAGCAGATAGAGACAGAACAGAGGGATGTAGGAGCAGATAGAGACAGAACCACAGCAGAGGGATGTAGGAGCAGATAGAGACAGAACAGAGGGATGTAGGAGCAGATAGAGACAGAACAGAGGGATGTAGGAGCAGATAGAGACAGAACAGAGGGATGTAGGAGCAGATAGAGACAGAACAGAGGGATGTAGGAGCAGATAGAGACAGAACCACAGCAGAGGGATGTAGGAGCAGATAGAGACAGAACAGAGGGATGTAGGAGCAGATAGAGACAGAACAGAGGGATGTAGGAGCAGATAGAGACAGAACAGAGGGATGTAGGAGCAGATAGAGACAGAACAGAGGGATGTAGGAGCAGATAGAGACAGAACAGAGGGATGTAGGAGCAGATAGAGACAGAACAGAGGGATGTAGGAGCAGATAGAGACAGAACAGAGGGATGTAGGAGCAGATAGAGACAGAACAGAGGGATGTAGGAGCAGATAGAGACAGAACAGAGGGATGTAGGAGCAGATAGAGACAGAACAGAGGGATGTAGGAGCAGATAGAGACAGAACCAGAGGAGGACAGAGAAGCAGAAACAGAGACAGAGGAGCAGAGCTAGATACCTGAATCTATAGAGCTAGTTGTATCTCTTTGGCTGAACCATCACAATGACAAGCTACTATCTGCTTACTGTCTCCTGGGTAACGGAAGTTTGGGAGGCGGAGACTTCAATATTAGACTTTCAGAATCCTAAACCACCAAACATTATTAATCCAAACCAATGTGTCTGCAATATGCTGCTTAGAATCCCTGCTTGGGAAAGAATGATTGGCTGGCTAGATGGAACAGAGAGTGGTTTGAATTCTAATGGAACTGTAAGTAGTTCTGAATTCTAAACATTAAAATAGCATACATTATGGTAATTCCAATTATTTTACGTCACAATTCAGTGTAAGCACTGTAGGTGGTTTGTGGTTTAAAAGTTAGAATCCTAACGGATGAATGCACTGGCTGGGGGGTTGAAAGAACAGCTAACTGAATGGGTGAGAAGTAGAAATGACAGCTAACTGAATGGGAGGTAGGGAATGGACTGGTGGGGGGTTGAAAGGTCAGCTAACTGAATGGGAGGTAGGGAATGGACTGGTGGGGGGTTGAAAGGTCAGCTAACTGAATGGGAGGGAGGGAATGGACTGGTGGGGGGTTGAAAGGTCAGCTAACTGAATGGGAGGTAGGGAATGGACTGGTGGGGGGTTGAAAGGTCAGCTAACTGAATGGGAGGTAGGGAATGGACTGGTGGGGGGTTGAAAGGTCAGCTAACTGAATGGGAGGGAGGGAATGGACTGGTGGGGGGTTGAAAGGTCAGCTAACTGAATGGGAGGTAGGGAATGGACTGGTGGGGGGTTGAAAGGTCAGCTAACTGAATGGGAGGTAGGGAATGGACTGGTGGGGGGTTGAAAGGTCAGCTAACTGAATAGGAGGTAGGGAATTGACTTGTCGGGGGGTTGAAGGTCAGCTAATTGAATGTGTCGGTGGAAGAATGGATGGTATGGAATGGAATGAATGGGAGGGAGGTAGAGAACATACAGATTGGTAGTGGTGGAACACAGGAGTCAACTCTGGAGATCGATCCAAAGCTTCAAAGATTCACTCTATGTGAATGGACTGTAACTGAGTGGGGAGGGTGGTAGAATGGATGGATGGGGGGTAGGGAATGAACAGGGTGGGTGGTAGAATGGATGGGTGGGGGGTAGGGAATGAACAGGGTGGGTGGTAGAATGGATGGGTGGGGGGTAGGGAATGAACAGGGTGGGTGGTAGAATGGATGGATGGGGGGTAGGGAATGAACAGGGTGGGTGGTAGAATGGATGGGTGGGGGGTAGGGAATGAACAGGGTGGGTGGTAGAATGGATGGGTGGGGGGTAGGGAATGAACAGGGTGGGTGGTAGAATGGATGGATGGGGGGTAGGGAATGAACAGGGTGGGTGGTAGAATGGATGGGTGGGGGGTAGGGAATGAACAGGGTGGGTGGTAGAATGGATGGGT
The DNA here is from genome assembly GCF_964263955.1 of Coregonus lavaretus. Lineage (NCBI taxonomy): Eukaryota > Metazoa > Chordata > Actinopteri > Salmoniformes > Salmonidae > Coregonus > Coregonus lavaretus. The sequence continues at coordinate 57,989 of NW_028157627.1, forward strand.
GGGGGGTAGGGAATGAACAGGGTGGGTGGTAGAATGGATGGATGGGGGGTAGGGAATGAACAGGGTGGGTGGTAGAATGGATGGATGGTATGGAATGAGGATGGGAGGTAGGGAATGAACAGGGTGGGTGATATAGAATGAGGGTGGGAGATAGGGAATGAACAGGGTGGGTGATAGCTAGTGGTGAAGCATAAAGTGAACTCTTAATGAAGATTGATCCAAAGCCCAGCCAGAGGCAATCCACTGTGGGACAGTAAGGGACTCATAAATCTCTGGAATCCACCTCCTCCCTCCCCCCTACCTCCCTCTTCCTCCTCGTAGAAAAACAATGGGCAAATCATCAATTTAATTTCGATTCACTTCCTGAACAGACTACTCAATTAGGAACCAAACCGAAGAAAACTGACTTGAAACAGGGAGGGACTAACTGAACTTGTCCAATAAGAAACACTCATTTTTTGTTTTTCTGTTGCATGTTTTGCTAGTGTGTCCCAATGAATACAACCCCTGGTAGAAGCGACAGGAAGCACAATTATCCCAACAGGAAATGATGTATTAGCCTCACCTTTGAACTTGTGGAAGACGGCCCAGAGCTCGGCGATGTCTGTAGCGAAGGTGATGTCTGTGTCCAGGACGATGACTTTCTGCAGGTCTGGGGGTAAGGTCTTGGTGAGCACCAGCTTCATCAGACCGTAGATACCGGAGTAATGCTTGTTGGGGATCCATGACACCTCAGCCTGATGGAAGAGAAGGAGGTAGAGGGTGTTAACAGACACTAACCAGACAGTCTTACATTTACATTTTACATTTTAGTCATTTAGCAGACGCTCTTATCCAGAGCGACTTACAGGAGCAATTAGGGTTAAGTGCCTTGCTTAAGGGCACATCGACAGATTTTTCACCTAGTCGGCTCGGGGATTAGAACCAGCGACCGTCCGGTTACTGGCACAACGCTCTTACCCACTAAGCTACCTGCCGACCTTGTTGGGGATCCATGACACCTCAGACAAGATTTACAGACATACAGAAACAGGCTGAATAGAGAATTTGTATGTTTGAGGGGATCTGTGAGAGTGAAGGTTAACTGGACAGGGTGTTATAACGCTCAGTGTATCCTGTGAGAGTGAAGGTTAACTGGACAGGGGGTTATAATGCTCAGTGTATCCTGTGAGAGTGAAGGTTAACTGGACAGGGGGTTATAATGCTCAGTGTATCCTGTGAGAGTGAAGGTTAACTGTACAGGGTGTTATAATGCTCAGTGTATCCTGTGAGAGTGAAGGTTAACTGGACAGGGGGTTATAACGCTCATTGTATCCTGTGAGAGTGAAGGTTAACTGTACAGGGTGTTATAACGCTCAGTGTATCCTGTGAGAGTGAAGGTTAACTGGACAGGGGGTTATAATGCTCAGTGTATCCTGTGAAGGTTAACTGTACAGGGGGTTATAACGCTCAGTGTATCCTGTGAGAGTGAAGGTTAACTGTACAGGGTGTTATAATGCTCAGTGTATCCTGTGAGAGTGAAGGTTAACTGTACAGGGTGCTATAATGCTCAGTGTATCCTGTGAGAGTGAAGATTAACTGGACAGGGTGTTATAACGCTCAGTGTATCCTGTGAGAGTGAAGGTTAACTGGACAGGGGGTTATAATGCTCAGTGTATCCTGTGAGAGTGAAGATTAACTGGACAGGGTGTTATAACGCTCAGTGTATCCTGTGAGAGTGAATGTTAACTGTACAGGGTGTTATAATGCTCAGTGTATCCTGTGAGAGTGAAGGTTAACTGTACAGGGTGTTATAATGCTCAGTGTATCCTGTGAGAGTGAAGGTTAACTGTACAGGGGGATATAATGCTCAGTGTATCCTGTGAGAGTGAAGGTTAACTGTACAGGGGGTTATAATGCTCAGTGTATCCTGTGAGAGTGAAGGTTAACTGTACAGGGGGTTATAATGCTCAGTGTATCCTGTGAGAGTGAAGGTTAACTGTACAGGGGGTTATAATGCTCAGTGTATCCTGTGAGAGTGAAGGTTAACTGTACAGGGGGTTATAATGCTCAGTGTATCCTGTGAGAGTGAAGGTTAACTGTACAGGGGGTTATAATGCTCAGTGTATCCTGTGAGAGGAGTAGAGATGTGGTTGGTTGGTTGGGAAGGTAGCCAGGTAGGTGTCTCACCTTGAGTTTGTCACCCCTGTAGAAGTCTACACTCACTGCAGGGACAATCCAGGTGTGTGTGTGTGTCACGCAGGTGTGTGTGTGTGTGTGTCAAGCAGGTGTGTGTGTGTGTGTGTCCAGGCAGGTAGGTGGCAGGCAGGTGTGTCTCACCTTGAGTTCGTCTGCATCGTAGAAGTCTACCCTGACTGCAGGGACCATCCAGGTATGGAACAGAGACGCTAGGATCTGCTGGGCAGTAGAGTCTGTTATGATGTGGAAGTGGAGAGGGTTCCGTCTGTCACACACACACACACACACACACACACACACACGGAGGGAGGGAGAAGATGAGACTCGGAGCAGAGACGCAGTACTTTGAAGTAGAAATACAGAACAACATGAAACCGCTGGATATCAACAGACAGAACAACATGAAACCTCTGGATATCAACAGACAGAACAACATGAAACCTCTGGATATCAACAGACAGAACAACATGAAACCTCTGGATATCAACAGATAGAACAACATGAAACCTCTGGATATCAACAGACAGAACAACATGAAACCTCTGGATATCAACAGACAGAACAACATGAAACCTCTGGATATCAACAGACAGAACAACATGAAACCTCTGGATATCAACAGACAGAACAACATGAAACCTCTGGATATCAACAGACAGAACAACATGAAACCTCTGGATATCAACAGACAGAACAACATGAAACCTCTGGATATCAACAGACAGAACAACATGAAACCTCTGGATGTCTCAGACAGAACAACATGAAACCTCTGGATATCAACAGACAGAACAACATGAAACCTCTGGATATCAACAGACAGAACAACATGTCAATTGGTAATATTTTATACAGTAATAACTACTGTCAGTTTACAGCACTCTGATCAAGAGGAATTGGTCTGTTTCAAGCTGTGACACACACAGTTTCTCTGATTCAATCAAAGGCATACTAAACATGGCTATAGACATGATAGATCTGCTGCTCACATAACAAGTGTACATCTACATGTCTGAGAGTCTGTGTATTGAGCTGTGAGGGCTTGAGAGAGGAGGCAGCACACACACACACACACTCACACACACACACACACACGCACACACGCACACACGCACACACGCACACACGCACTCACACACTCACACACTCACACACTCACACACTCACACACAGACACACACACTACACTGACACTCCAACACACACACACACACACACACTCACACACACACACACACACACACACACACACACACACACACACACACACACACACACACACACACACACACACACACACACACACACTCACACTCACACTCACACACACTCACACACACTCACACACACAGGACAGTGAGCTCTCTACGCCAACATGAGTTTGATTCGTATTCACAGAAATGGACTAGGAAGGGGACTACTTTGTTTCTGATCAAACACATTGCCAGGGCCTGAGAAGAAGGTCAGGTTGTGACAGGGCATCAGTAGGTGTTTCACATTGCTCTGTTCAGGGTATCAGTACGCCTGTATACTTCTGTGGTTTTCCTCCACAGCTCCAAGTGACTGTTGAGATGAATATGTCAGCTGTAATGTTTGGTGTTGCCTCTGTCTGTACTCTGGGCTGTCAGACGGAAGCACAGCTCTGGGGGTTAATAAATGCTGTCATATATAAAGCTGAACAGATGCAAGGTCTTCTCTCTAGACCCAGGATGACATTCACCAGGGATGACAGGATAGACTCCTTGTCTATAAATCGATTCCATTCAGAATATTCTTCAGAAGAGACTGTGGATTTCTGCCGTGAAATATCTTACTGGGCTCTTGCACACTGGAAGGACCTCGTTATGACACAATGGATGACATTATTTATTAACCTAAGCAATGTGTCTGATCCACACAGAATAACAATGTGTCTGATCCACACAGAATAACAATGTGTCTGATCCACAGAATAACAATGTGTATGTGATGCACTCAAAAAGTCAGCTACCCTATAAGAGAAGAGGAGAGGACTGTGTGAGAGTTAGTGAGTGTGTATGAGGGTGAGAGAGAGAGAGAGAGAGAGAGAGAGAGAGAGAGAGAGAGAGAGAGAGAGAGAGAGAGAGAGAGAGAGAGAGAGAGAGAGAGAGAGAGAGAGAGAGAGAGAGAGAGACAGAGAGACAGAGAGACAGAGAGATATGAGGTGACAGTAAAGTAGTGAATTACAGCCCAGGCCCAAATTACACACTGGCTGCTAACTGCAGTGTTTACGTGGCGAAGACATTTGCATTTAGAAAATATAGAAATAGCCAGAGATCTGGACTGTGTCTGTTAGCATGAGTTCCAGTTCACCCTCATAATGGTTTAACTGAAATTCTCATCACAGTTTTCATTAATTAACCTGATACTCCAGGAGCTAATTAAAAAGTAGGGAAGCTAAGGATGTCCCAAATAGTACCCTATTCCCTTTATTGTGGTATGTCCCTGTGGGTCCTGGTCTAAAGTAGTGCACTACATAGGGAATAGGGTGCCATTCTCTGGTCTAAAGTAGTGCACTATATAGGGAATAGGGTGCCATTCTCTGGTCTAAAGTAGTGCACTATATAGGGAATAGGGTGCCATTCTCTGGTCTAAAGTAGTGCACTATATAGGGAATAGGGTGCCATTCTCTGGTCTAAAGTAGTGCACTATATAGGGAATAGGGTGCCATTCTCTGGTCTAAAGTAGTGCACTATATAGGAAATAGGGTGCCATTCTCTGGTCTAAAGTAGTGCACTATATAGGGAATAGGGTGCCGTTCTCTGGTCTAAAGTAGTGCACTACATAGGGAATAGGGTGCCATTCTCTGGTCTAAAGTAGTGCACTATATAGGGAATAGGGTACCATTCTCTGGTCTAAAGTAGTGCACTATATAGGGAATAGGGTGCCATTCTCTGGTCTAAAGTAGTGCACTATATAGGGAATAGGGTGCCATTCTCTGGTCTAAAGTAGTGCACTATATAGGGAATAGGGTACCATTCTCTGGTCTAAAGTAGTGCACTATATAGGGAATAGGGTGCCATTCTCTGGTCTAAAGTAGTGCACTATATAGGGAATAGGGTGCCATTCTCTGGTCTAAAGTAGTGCACTATATAGGGAATAGGATGCCATTCTCTGGTCTAAAGTAGTACACTATATAGGGAATAGGGTGCCATTCTCTGGTCTAAAGTAGTGCACTATATAGGGAATAGGGTGCCATTCTCTGGTCTAAAGTAGTGCACTATATAGGGAATAGGGTGCCATTCTCTGGTCTAAAGTAGTGCACTATATAGGGAATAGGGTGCTATTTGGGACACAGAATAAATGTGAATCCTGTTATGCTCACCTCTGTCTTCTCCTACAGCTGTATGGTTTAAACCACTAGAATAATAATCATTATTATCACCACTGGATCCTCTGTCTTCTCCTACAGCTGTATGGTTTAAACCACTAGAATAATAATAATTAGTCTCACGTTAGTGCTCTAATTCATATCATAACTCAAGTTATTGCTCTAACTCATATATCATAACTCACGTTAGTGCAAGTCTATACCACAGAGTCCTTGCTTACTGCAGACGAGAGATGTGTGGTTTGAGCGTGTCACTACAAGCTTGATGTCATTGCGTTCTAGAAATATGGGACCAAATACTAAACTTTTGACTACTTTAATACACATAAGTGAATTTGTCTCAAAAGTGTCTCTCCACGTAAACACTGCATTCTCTCTCTCGCTCTCTCGCTCTCTCGCTCTCTCTCTCTCTCTCTCTCTCTCTCTCTCTCTCTCTCTCTCTCTCTCTCTCTCTCTCTCTCTCTCTCTCTCTCTCTCTCTCTCTCTCTCTCTCTCTCTCTCTCTCACACACACACACACACACACACACACACACACACACACACACCCCCAGAGCCCCCACAGAGGAAGAGCTGAGGGTTCACTGAGGTGGTGGCGTTGCCAAGCAACGGAGAGTAGGCGGCAGCATATTCAGATTTCTGAGAGAGAGAAGGGCTGCAGACAAGCCCAGCTGTGTGTGTGTGTACGTACCTGTGAAAGAGGACAGACTTGACGAGTGTCACCACATCACGACTGGCGTTGTACCCGGCGCACACGATGGCCACGTGAATGGTCTTAGAGGAGAGAGAGAGAGATCGAGGGAGAGAGAGAGATTGAGGGAGAGAGAGGGGAAAGAACATTATTTTCCATCACATTATTTTGATTTGTACTCTGCTTGTAGCACTTACAGAACCACTTATCACAGGTCTCTGAACACTAAGCACCATTCAGTTTAGGTAATTATTTCAGGGATCAGCGTTAATCCCACATCAAGACTAAATCCCACATTAGAACCCACTATAGTAGCACCAGAGGAAGAATAGAGTATGTGAATCACCAATAACCAGATCAAGCCCAGGGATATTGATCTACTGTCCTCTAGGACCCAATCGGTCTTGGAAAGTCAACGTTAGCACAAGTCTAAAGCCCTTTATTCGCGGGATGCACGTTTCGTCACAATATTGTTTTGAACATTCATTTTAGGACTGATGACCGACTGAGTGTTCTACTCAATGCATTGTCTTGACGCTGACGAAGATTTCAACAGAAGTGCATTGCAGTTGCTTGGAAATACAATGACATTTTCAAAAGGAGTCAAATCATTAGTAGGAAACCCTTTTTGTCATCATTGTGATGAACCCAGATTGACTTTAGATCAGTGTTTCCTCTGGAAAAATGTGTAGCAGTGGGGGGGAAAGGTCACAGAGGAGGGTTGAAGGGGGGTTGAAGGTTGAAGGGGGGTTGAAACGCTCACTGTTACTCCATTATCTATGGTCTTCTCTACAAACACACACTGTTAGTCTGTTACTCCATTATCTATGGTCTTATCTACAAACTATGTTAGTCCATTACCTACAGTGAGGGGAAAAAAGTATTTGATCCCCTGCTGATTTTGTACGTTTGCCCACTGACAAAGAAATGATCAGTCTATAATTTTAATGATAGGTTTATTTGAACAGTGAGAGACAGAATAACAACAACAAAATCCAGAAAAACACATGTCAAAAATGTTATAAATTGATTTGGGAAATAAGTATTAGACCCCCTCTCAATCAGAAAGATTTCTGGCTCCCAGGTGTCTTTTATACAGGTAACGAGCTGAGATTAGGAGCACACACTTAAAGGGAGTGCTCCTAATCTCAGCTTGTTACCTGTATAAAAGACACCTGTCCACAGAAGCAATCAATCAATCAGATTCCAAACTCTCCACCATGGCCAAGACCAAAGAGCTCTCCAAGGATGTCAGGGACAAGATTGTAGACCTACACAAGGCTGGAATGGGCTACAAGACCATCGCCAAGCAGCTTGGTGAGAAGGTGACAACAGTTGGTGTGATTACTCGCAAATGGAAGAAACACAAAATAACTGTCAATCTCCCTCGGCCTGGGGCTCCATGCAAGATCTCACCTCGTGTAGTTGCAATGATCATGAGAACGGTGAGGAATCAGCCCAGAACTACACGGGAGGATCTTGTCAATGATCTCAAGGCAGCTGGGACCATAGTCACCAAGAAAACAATTGGTAACACACTACGCCGTGAAGGACTGAAATCCTGCAGCGCCCGCAAGGTCACCCTGCTCAAGAAAGCACATATACAGGCCCGTCTGAAGTTTGCCAATGAACATCTGAATGATTCAGAGGAGAACTGGGTGAAAGTGTTGTGGTCAGATGAGACCAAAATGGAGCTCTTTGGCATCAACTCAACTCGCCGTGTTTGGAGGAGGAGGAATGCTGCCTATGACCCCAAGAACACCATCCCCACCGTCAAACATGGAGGTGGAAACATTATGCTTTGGGGGTGTTTTTCTGCTAAGGGGACAGGACAACTTCACCACATCAAAGGGACGATGGACGGGGCCATGTACCGTCAAATCTTGGGTGAGAACCTCCTTCTCTCAGCCAGGGCATTGAAAATGGGTCGTGGATGGTTATTCCAGAATGACAATGACCCAAAACACACGGCCAAGGCAACAAAGGAGTGGCTCAAGAAGAAGCACATTAAGGTCCTGGAGTGGCCTAGCCAGTCTCCAGACCTTAATCCCATAGAAAATCTGTGGAGGGAGCTGAAGTTTCGACTTGCCAAACGTCAGCCTCGAAACTTTAATGACTTGGAGAAGATCTGCAAAGAGGAGTGGGACAAAATCCCTCCTGAGATGTGTGCAAACCTGGTGGCCAACTACAAGAAACATCTGACCTCTGTGATTGCCAACATGTTTTGCAGAGGGGTCAAATACTTATTTCCCTCATTAAAATGCAAATCAATTTATAACATTTTTGACATGCGTTTTTCTGGATTTTGTTGTTGTTATTCTGTCTCTCACTGTTCAAATAAACCTACCATTAAAATGATAGACTGATCATTTCTTTGTCAGTGGGCAAACGTACAAAATCAGCAGGGGATCAAATACTTTTTTCCCTCACTGTATGGTCTTCTCTCCAGACACTATTAGTCCATTATCTATGGTCTCTCTACAAACTCTGTTACTCCATTATCTATGGTCTTCTCTCCAGACACAGACTGTTAGCCTGTTAGTCCATTATCTATGGTCTTCTCTCCAGACACAGACTGTGGTCACAGACAGGCTGTGTGTTGGACTGACCGGCAGAATGAGGACAGGAGACATGGGCAATAAGAAATGCTCATAGCACAGTGTAGCTGGTAAAACACATCACCACTCTCTCAGGAGGCTTGCTAGGACATATGTTAAATCTCTGATGAAGGTGCAAAAACATATAATACTTATGTCATGCAATAAAATGCAAATTCATTACTTAAAAATCATACAATGTGATTTTCTGGATTTTTGTTTTAGATTCCGTCTCTCACAGTTGAAGTGTACCTATGATAAAAAATTACAGACCTCTACATGCTTTGTAAGTAGGAAAACCTGCAAAATCGGCAGTGTATCAAATACTTTTGTTCTCCCCACTGTATGTGAAATCTCTGATGAAGGTGCAAAAAACACAATGCCTCTTTCTCAGAGCCTTGCTAGTGACGAAAGTGTCTGAAATGGGTATTATGTAACATGGTTAAAGTTACATCAACGACCCACATGGACACAGCAGAGGGCATATTGCATTATTACATCACAGTACTAAGACCCTCCAACAATCCTGCTGTTAGAATGACCTCTGACAGAGAGACACTTTATGAGCGTCGCCATGATATCACAATATTCAATATGACCAGGCTTTAATACAACCATACCTTCAATATGACCAGGCTTTAATACAACCAGACCTTCAATATGACCAGGCTTTAATACAACCAGACCTTCAATATGACCAGGCTTTAATACGACCAGACCTTCAATATGACCAGGCTTTAATACAACCAGACCTTCAATATGACCAGGCTTTAATACGACCAGACCTTCAATATGACCAGGCTTTAATACAACCAGACCTTCAATATGACCAGGCTTTAATGCAACCAGACCTTCAATATGACCAGGCTTTAATACGACCAGACCTTCAATATGACCAGGCTTTAATACGACCAGACCTTCAATATGACCAGGCTTTAATACAACCAGACCTTCAATATGACCAGGCTTTAATACAACCAGACCTTCAATATGACCAGGCTTTAATACAACCTTCAATATGACCAGGCTTTAATACAACCAGACCTTCAATATGACCAGGCTTTAATACAACCAGACCTTCAATATGACCAGGCTTTAATACAACCAGACCTTCAATATGACCAGGCTTTAATACAACCAGACCTTACCTTCAATATGACCAGGCTTTAATACAACCAGACCTTCAATATGACCAGGCTTTAATACAACCAGACCTTCAATATGACCAGGCTTTAATACAACCAGACCTTCAATATGACCAGGCTTTAATACGACCAGACCTTCAATATGACCAGGCTTTAATACAACCAGATCTTCAATATGACCAGGCTTTAATACGACCAGACCTTCAATATGACCAGGCTTTAATACAACCAGAACTTCAATATGACCAGGCTTTAATACGACCAGACCTTTAATATGACCAGGCTTTAATATGACCAGGCCTTCAATATGACCAAGCTTTAATAAAACCAGATCTTCAATATGACCAGGCTTTAATACAACCAGACCTTCAATATGACCAGGCTTTAATACAACCAGACCTTCAATATGACCAGGCTTTAATACAACCAGACCTTCAATATGACCAGGCTTTAATACGACCAGACCTTCTATATGACCAGGCTTTAATACAACCAGATCTTCAATATGACCAGGCTTTAATACGACCAGACCTTCAATATGACCAGGCTTTAATACAACCAGAACTTCAATATGACCAGGCTTTAATACGACCAGACCTTTAATATGACCAGGCTTTAATATGACCAGGCCTTCAATATGACCAAGCTTTAATAAAACCAGATCTTCAATATGACCAGGCTTTAATACAACCAGACCTTCAATATGACCAGGCTTTAATACAACCAGACCTTCAATATGACCAGGCTTTAATACAACCAGACCTTCAATATGACCAGGCTTTAATACGACCAGACCTTCAATATGACCAGGCTTTAATACAACCAGATCTTCAATATGACCAGGCTTTAATACGACCAGACCTTCAATATGACCAGGCTTTAATACAACCAGAACTTCAATATGACCAGGCTTTAATACGACCAGACCTTTAATATGACCAGGCTTTAATATGACCAGGCCTTCAATATGACCAAGCTTTAATACAACCAGATCTTCAATATGACCAGGCTTTAATATGACCAGGCTATTATAGGCTCTCAGTCCTTGACCTTCTTGCTAATGGTTCCCTAGAAGGTCAGTAACAGGCGAAATGCTTATATCTCCATGGTAGCGTCATGGTATAGTCACGTGTAGCTCAGTCGGTAGAGCATGGCGCTTGCAACGCTAGGGTTGTGGGTTCGATTCCCACGGGGGACCAGTATGAAAATGTATGCAGTCGCTCTGGTAAATTAATAACTAAAAAAAAAAGTACAGTACTGTATATATCAAATAGAAATGTCTGTTTGATGTTTTGGTGACCTTGAGCGTAGGCGCAAAGCTAATGGACAAAATGCAGTGCTGAAGGTTACAGTACTGGTGCATTTCTCTAGCTGGTAGAGAATCAATATCTACTATATGTGCACAGTACTGTAAAGAGAACGTGTAGTAGCAGCAAGCAGACATTAGCCCTGTTTTATACTGTGTTGCTCACTGCAAGCACAGTACTGTAAAGATCAACTGTAGGAGCAGCAAACAGACATTAATCATATCTTACTTCCTCTTAGTGTAACTCACCTCACACTTGTCTACCGGTGGTTGCTGCACACAGTCTGACCTGTTGCCCGTGGAGCCAGCTTTAAGCCCCGCCTCGTTGTCCCCTGTTCCCTCCTCCGAGTGGGTCTTGCTCTGGTTGCCGTGGTGATTGGCGTGATGGGAACCAGGGCCAGCAGGGCTACGGGGGGGTCGGCTGAGTTCACGGCGGAGAAGCTGGTTCTCCTCTTCGACCTCACGGACCCTCAGCTCCAACGCCTCCCTAGACACACCCCCTCCCAAGGCCCCGCCCCTGGCCCTGGACGTCAACGTGGACAACTGAGGCAACAGGGGCGACAGGGGGAGGGGCTTCACTGTAGAGGGGGAGGAGACAGAGAAACAGGAAGTTGATCAGAACCAATAGTGCCACATTCATTAGACAACTGAGGGCCACATTAAATCAGCTCACTGGCCAGTTGCGGCTCGTAGGCCACGAGTTTGAGACCACTGCAATAAGCCATTCGCCTGGTCCCAGATCTGTATGTGTTTAAGCCAACTCATCTTCTGCTGGCTAAAGCACAGGCAGACTAGAAGCAGGACATCATCACCTCAGGGTATAGACTCAGCAGGAATCTCAACTTCAACTTTAGCTCAACTCTTAACTCGCCTCAACTTCTCTCCATGAATCAATACGAATCGTTGACATTGCTGATATGATATGATGACAGATGAAACCAGAGCACTACAACTAAAGAAAAAGCACTTGAGACAAGGACTAATGTCACTGACTAGTGGTTAGTATCTCTATCAGCCTAGCATCACTGACTAGTATCTCTATCAGCCTAGCATCACTGACTAGTATCTCTATCAGCCTAGCATCACTGACTAGTATCTCTATCAGCCTAGCATCACTGACTAGTATCTCTATCAGCCTAGCATCACTGACTAGTATCTCTATCAGCCTAGCATCACTGACTAGTGTTTAGTATCTCTATCAGCCTAGCATCACTGACTAGTATCTCTATCAGCCTAGCATCACTGACTAGTATCTCTATCAGCCTAGCATCACTGACTAGTGGTTAGTGTATCTATCAGCCTAGCATCACTGACTAGTGGTTAGTGTATCTATCAGCCTAGCATCACTGACTAGTGGTTAGTGTATCTATCAGCCTAGCATCACTGACTAGTGGTTAGTGTATCTATCAGCCTAGCGTCACTGACTAGTGGTTAGTGTATCTATCAGCCTAGCATCAGTGGTGTTTTATGTCACTGTACCAAGAGGAGATGTTAAAGCATTCACAACAGCAGCAGTGGGCTGAATGTCAAAGACCTAACGGAGGCTGAGGATTCAAATTAGCAGTCAGGTCCAAGTGATGCATCTCCAGCCTTGGAGCACACAGATACCATTCAATCAATATCCTTGATACCGAGAGGGGCCAGGGTTTTAGCTAACCGCACCAGGCTTTAATTTCCCCTCCTCTCTTTTCCCAATGTCTTCAGACATCAAACAAAAATAATAATATTGTAAACAAAAATAATAATATTGTAAACAAAAATAATATTATTGCAAAGCAAAAACATAAACCCCCAAAAAGTATTGAGAGAGAAAAAAGAGAACGTTGCAAGGAAAATAAATGCGAGAACAAACTGATTGTATATGAATGCAAACAAATAATACAATCGGTGAAACATTTTCCATTTCAGTTATTTAGCAGACGCTCATATCCAGAGGATTTACAAGGAGAACACCATTGTGATCAAACAAAATCTCCCTCTCTGCCTGCTATCGTCCCTAGCTTTGGTTGTTGCCCTTTTTGCAGTTGCAAGTTTTCCGTCATTGATTCCAGCAGCATAGCACCCTGCATCCCACTGCTGGTTTGTCGCTGAAGCTAAGCAGGGTTGGTCCCGGTCGGTCCCTGGATGGGAGACCAGATGCTGCAGGAAGTGGTGTTGTATGGCCAGTAGAAGGCACTGTTTCCTCTGGTCTTATGATCTAACGCTACAGGGCAGTGATGGGGACGTTGCCTTGTTGTAGGGTGCCATCTTTGGGATGTGATGTCCTGATTATTGCCATTGAATATAAGACTAAAGGGTGTTAACCATAGTGTCCTGGTTAAATTCCATCATGACCACCTAATCGTCCCGCTCACTCCTCACCATGCTAGCTGATGTGTGGTGAGCGTTCTGCCACAAAATGGCTGCTGTGCATCAGCCAGGTGGGTTACACACATTGGTGGTGGATGACCAAAGGTTTTTGTTCTGGACTTCAGAAGTGCTGCTTGATATTAATGGCACTAAAGTAGCTCCATAAGAGAAGTAGTGTGTCTCCAGGGGGTTGTGGTCCTTTCAGAGCTGTGAAGACCTCTCTTTACTCCCCTCACTCTCTCTCTGCTCTCTCTCTCTCTCTGTGACCCTGGAGCGAGAGAGGAGGAAGTGACAGAGGGAGAGAGAGAGAGAGGAGAGGGAGCAGAGAGAGAGAGTAAAGAGAGAGAGAGAGAGAGAGAGAGAGAGAGAGAGAGAGAGAGAGAGAGAGAGAGGGAGAGAGAGAGAGAGAGAGAGAGAGAGAGAGGGAGGAGAGGGAGCAGAGAGCGAGAGTAAAGAGAGAGGTCTCAGAGCAAAACTCAAAATACTGACGGATTAAAAATAAAGCCTTTAGTTTCCCAGTTGACTTCCTGTGAAATACACAGCAAGCGTCCGTCCCCTCGCCACCACTCCAATGCTAATTGGTGGCAGCAGGACTAATGCACTCTTATAAGTCCACAGAACTGAGTTTATAACTTCACAGTACTGTATAGAGATCTAATATACTATTATTAATAACTGCACAGTACTGTCTAGAGATCTAATATACTATTATTAATAACTACACAGTACTGTCTAGAGATCTAATATACTATTATTAATAACTGCACAGTACTGTCTAGAGATCTAATATACTATTATTAATAACTGCACAGTACTGTATAGAGATCTAATATACTATTATTAATAACTGCACAGTACTGTCTAGAAATCTAATATACTATTATTAATAACTGCACAGTACTGTCTAGAGATCTAATATACTATTATTAATAACTGCACAGTACTGTCTAGAGATCTAATATACTATTATTAATAACTGCACAGTACTGTCTAGAAATCTAATATACTATTATTAATAACTGCACAGTACTGTCTAGAGATCTAATATACTATTATTAATAACTGCACAGTACTGTCTAGAGATCTAATATACTATTATTAATAACTACACAGTACTGTCTAGAAATCTAATATACTATTATTAATAACTGCACAGTACTGTCTAGAGAGCTAATATACTATTATTAATAACTACACAGTACTGTCTAGAAATCTAATATACTATTATTAATAACTGCACAGTACTGTCTAGAGATCTAATATACTATTATTAATAACTGCACAGTACTGTCTAGAGATCTAATATACTATTATTAATAACTACACAGTACTGTCTAGAAATCTAATATACTATTATTAATAACTGCACAGTACTGTCTAGAGATCTAATATACTATTATTAATAACTACACAGTACTGTCTAGAAATCTAATATACTATTATTAATAACTGCACAGTACTGTCTAGAGAGCTAATATACTATTATTAATAACTTCACAGTACTGTCTAGAGAGCTAATATACTATTATTAATAACTACACAGTACTGTCTAGAGATCTAATATACTATTATTAATAACTGCACAGTACTGTCTAGAGATCTAATATACTATTATTAATAACTGCACAGTACTGTCTAGAGATCTAATATACTATTATTAATAACTGCACAGTACTGTCTAGAAATCTAATATACTATTATTAATAACTACACAGTACTGTCTAGAAATCTAATATACTATTATTAATAACTGCACAGTACTGTCTAGAGATCTAATATACTATTATTAATAACTGCACAGTACTGTCTAGAAATCTAATGCACTAGAATAGCTCTAGTGTGCTGGCTATTATAAACTGGGTTTGTAAGTCCACAGCACTAGGTTTAGCAGGGCACAACTCTGGCTAGCAATCAAATGTACTGTTGTACAAACTATCATGGTCCAAACACACCAAGACAGTCGTGAAGAGGGCACGACAAAGCCTATTCCCCCTCAGGAGACTGAAAAGATTTGGCATGGGGTCCTAAGATCCTCAAAAAGTTATACAGCTGCACCATCGAGAGCATCCTGACTGGTCGCGTCACCGCCTGGTATGGCAACTGCTTGGCATCTGACCACAAGGCACTACAGAGGGTAGTGCGTACGGCCCAGTACATCACTGGAGCCAAGCTTCCTGCCATCCAGGACAGCTTTCTGGAGTAATGTTCCTCTGTAGCTTATAAACATAGCCCAGCTTTCTGGAGTAATGTTCCTCTGTAGCTTATAAACATAGCCCAGCTTTCTGGAGTAATGTTCCTCTGTAGCTTATAAACATAGCCAGCTAGCTTTCTGGAGTAATGCTCCTCTGTAGCTTATATACATAGCCCACTTTCCGGAGTAATGTTCCTCTGTAGCTTATAAACATAGCCAGCTAGCTTTCTGGAGTAATGTTCCTCTGTAGCTTATAAACATAGCCAGCTAGCTTTCTGGAGTAATGTTCCTCTGTAGCTTATAAACATAGCCCATAGCTTTCTGGAGTAATGTTCCTCTGTAGCTTATAAACATAGCCAGCTAGCTTTCTGGAGTAATGTTCCTCTGTAGCTTATAAACATAGCCAGCTAGCTTTCTGGAGTAATGTTCCGCTGTAGCTTATAAACATAGCCAGCTAGCTTTCTGGAGTAATGCTCCTCTGTAGCTTATAAACATAGCCAGCTAGCTTTCTGGAGTAATGTTCCTCTGTAGCTTATAAACATAGCCCATAGCTTTCTGGAATAATGTTCCTCTGTAGCTTATAAACATAGCCAGCTAGCTTTCTGGAGTAATGTTCCTCTGTAGCTTATAAACATAGCCAGCTAGCTTTCTGGAGTAATGTTCCTCTGTAGCTTATAAACATAGCCCATAGCTTTCTGGAGTAATGTTCCTATGTAGCTTATAAACATAGCCAGCTAGCTTTCTGGAGTAAAGTTCCTCTGTAGCTTATATACATAGCCAGCTAGCTTTCTGGAGTAATGTTCCTCTGTAGCTTATAAACATAGCCCATAGCTTTCTGGAATAATGTTCCTCTGTAGCTTATAAACATAGCCAGCTAGCTTTCTGGAGTAATGTTCCTCTGTAGCTTATAAACATAGCCAGCTAGCTTTCTGGAGTAATGTTCCGCTGTAGCTTATAAACATAGCCAGCTAGCTTTCTGGAGTAATGCTCCTCTGTAGCTTATAAACATAGCCAGCTAGCTTTCTGGAGTAATGTTCCTCTGTAGCTTATAAACATAGCCCATAGCTTTCTGGAATAATGTTCCTCTGTAGCTTATAAACATAGCCAGCTAGCTTTCTGGAGTAATGTTCCTCTGTAGCTTATAAACATAGCCAGCTAGCTTTCTGGAGTAATGTTCCTATGTAGCTTATAAACATAGCCAGCTAGCTTTCTGGAGTAATGCTCCTCTGTAGCTTATAAACATAGCCAGCTAGCTTTCTGGAGTAATGTTCCCATGTAGCTTATAAACATAGCCAGCTAGCTTTCTGGAGTAATATTCCTCTGTAGCTTATAAAAATAGCTAGCTAGCTTTCTGGAGTAATGTTCCTCTGTAGCTTATATACTTAGCCAGCTAGCTTTCTGGAGTAATGTTCCTCTGTAGCTTATATACATAGCCCAGCTATCTGGGCCAACGCTCTCAGCTATAGCCCCAGTCTTTCTTAGTGTGATGAAAAGCGGGTGGAATGTGCAGGTTGAATTGTGATTGTGATCGTGATCGTGCTCAGCTGGACAGCCTCGTCGGAGTGTTGCTATCTCTAGACACAGTACACTTTGACACCTCAGGATCGATGCCCTGGGAATGGACTGACATAACCTTAACAGCCCATGTCAACCAGTCAAGAGCTAGGATGTAGAGGTGCAGAGAGAGAGATGCTATGGTTTGATGGATGTCTCCTGACCCTTGGTGATGTGCTTGGTCTCATTGGACAGTGTGTTTGTGCTGACCTGGCAGCCCATTGGTCAGGCCATGGTGTCAAAGTGACAGAGGGAAGAGGTTAGAGAGACAGGCCTGGGGTCAGAGGCAGGAGGTTAGAGAGACAGGCCTGGGGTCAGTGGGAGGAGGTTAGAGACAGGCCTGGGGTCAGTGGGAGGAGGTTAGAGAGACAGGCCTGGGGTCAGAGGCAGGAGGTTAGAGAGACAGGCCTGGGGTCAGTGGGAGGAGGTTAGAGAGACAGGCCTGGGGACAGGGAGGAGGTTAGAGAGACAGGCCTGGGGTCAGTGGGAGGAGGTTAGAGAGACAGGCCTGGGGTCAGTGGGAGGAGGTTAGAGAGACAGGCCTGGGGTCAGTGGGAGGAGGTTAGAGAGACAGGCCTGGGGTCAGTGGGAGGAGGTTAGAGACAGGCCTGGGGTCAGTGGGAGGAGGTTAGAGAGACAGGCCTGGGGTCAGTGGGAGGAGGTTAGAGACAGGCCTGGGGTCAGTGGGAGGAGGTTAGAGAGACAGGCCTGGGGTCAGTGGGAGGAGGTTAGAGACAGGCCTGGGGTCAGTGGGAGGAGGTTAGAGAGACAGGCCTGGGGTCAGTGGGAGGAGGTTAGAGACAGGCCTGGGGTCAGTGGGAGGAGGTTAGAGACAGGCTTGGAGACAGAGGCAGGAGGTTAGAGAGACAGGCCTGGGGTCAGTGGGAGGAGGTTAGAGACAGGCCTGGGGTCAGTGGGAGGAGGTTAGAGAGACAGGCCTGGGGTCAGTGGGAGGAGGTTAGAGAGACAGGCCTGGGGACAGGGAGGAGGTTAGAGACAGGCTTGGAGACAGAGGCAGGAGGTTAGAGAGACAGGCCTGGGGTCAGTGGGAGGAGGTTAGAGAGACAGGCCTAGGGACAGTGGGAGGAGGTTAGAGAGACAGGCCTGGGGTCAGTGGGAGGAGGTTAGAGAGAGGCTTGGGGACAGGGAGGAGGTTAGAGAGACAGGCCTAGGGACAGTGGGAGGAGGTTAGAGAGACAGGCCTGGGGTCAGTGGGAGGAGGTTAGAGAGAGGCTTGGGGACAGGGAGGAGGTTAGAGAGACAGGCCTAGGGACAGTGGGAGGAGGTTAGAGAGACAGGCCTGGGGTCAGTGGGAGGAGGTTAGAGAGAGGCTTGGGGACAGGGAGGAGGTTAGAGAGACAGGCCTAGGGACAGTGGGAGGAGGTTAGAGAGACAGGCCTGGGGACAGTGGGAGGAGGTTAGAGAGACAGGCCTGGGGACAGTGGGAGGAGGTTAGAGAGACAGGCCTGGGGTCAGTGGGAGGAGGTTAGAGAGACAGGCCTGGGGTCAGTGGGAGGAGGTTAGAGACAGGCCTGGGGTCAGTGGGAGGAGGTTAGAGAGACAGGCCTGGGGACAGTGGGAGGAGGTTAGAGAGACAGGCCTGGGGTCAGTGGGAGGAGGTTAGAGAGACAGGCCTGGGGTCAGTGGGAGGAGGCTAGAGACAGGCCTGGGGTCAGTGGGAGGAGGTTAGAGAGACAGGCCTGGGGTCAGTGGGAGGAGGTTAGAGAGACAGGCCTGGGGACAGTGGGAGGAGGTTAGAGAGACAGGCCTGGGGTCAGTGGGAGGAGGCTAGAGACAGGCCTGGGGTCAGTGGGAGGAGGTTAGAGACAGGCCTGGGGTCAGTGGGAGGAGGTTAGAGAGACAGGCCTGGGGACAGGGAGGAGGTTAGAGAGACAGGCCTGGGGTCAGTGGGAGGAGGTTAGAGAGACAGGCCTGGGGTCAGTGGGAGGAGGTTAGAGAGACAGGCCTGGGGTCAGTGGGAGGAGGTTAGAGAGACAGGCCTGGGGTCAGTGGGAGGAGGTTAGAGAGACAGGCCTGGGGTCAGTGGGAGGAGGTTAGAGAGACAGGCCTGGGGTCAGTGGGAGGAGGTTAGAGACAGGCCTGGGGTCAGTGGGAGGAGGTTAGAGACAGGCCTGGGGTCAGTGGGAGGAGGTTAGAGAGACAGGCCTGGGGTCAGTGGGAGGAGGTTAGAGAGACAGGCTTGGAGCCAGAGGCAGGAGGTTACAGACAGGCCTGGGGTCAGTGGGAGGAGGTTAGAGAGACAGGCTTGGGGACAGTGGGAGGAGGTTAGCGAGACAGGCCTGGGGTCAGTCGGAGGAGGTTAGAGAGAGGCTTGGGGACAGGGAGGAGGTTAGAGAGACAGGCCTGGGGTCAGTGGGAGGAGGTTAGAGAGACAGGCCTGGGGTCAGTGGGAGGAGGTTAGAGAGAGGCCTGGGGTCAGTGGGAGGAGGTTAGAGAGACAGGCCTGGGGACAGGGAGGAGGTTAGAGAGACAGGCTTGGAGACAGGGAGGAGGTTAGAGAGACAGGCCTGGGGTCAGTGGGAGGAGGTTAGAGAGACAGGCCTGGGGTCAGTGGGAGGAGGTTAGAGAGAGGCTTGGGGACAGGGAGGAGGTTAGAGAGACAGGCCTGGGGTCAGTGGGAGGAGGTTAGAGAGACAGGCCTGGGGTCAGTGGGAGGAGGTTAGAGAGACAGGCCTGGGGACAGTGGGAGGAGGTTAGAGAGACAGGCCTGGGGTCAGTGGGAGGAGGTTAGAGAGACAGGCCTGGGGTCAGTGGGAGGAGGTTAGAGAGACAGGCCTGGGGTCAGTGGGAGGAGGTTAGAGAGACAGGCCTGGGGTCAGTGGGAGGAGGTTAGAGAGACAGGCCTGGGGTCAGTGGGAGTGAGTTAGTGGTGGTCAGACAGTCACAGTACATGGCAGGTAGCATTAGACATGCTGTAGATTAGACAGCAGTCAGGGAGATGGACTGGGATGGGATCCCCAGGCCCCCAGCTACCCTTGTGTTATGACTCAACAGAGAGATGTGATATGTGGAGACTAGCTGCCACAGCAAAACAACAACACTATCTGCAACTCAAGAGCTGTTGTTCTGAAAACAGTAATATAACGTGGAAACTTTATTTAGAACAATGTACTGGCCTTGTACCATGTTGTGTATGGTATTAGACTAGCTCTCTACAGTACCATGTTGTGTATAATATTAGCCTAGCTCTCTACAGTACCATGTTGTGTATAGTATTAGCCTAGCTCTCTACAGTACCATGTTGTGTATGGTATTAGCCTAGCTCTCTACAGTACCATGTTGTGTATAGTATTAGCCTAGCTCTCTACAGTACCATGTTGTGTATAGTATTAGCATAGCACTCTACAGTACCATGTTGTGTATAGTATTAGCCTAGCGCTCTACAGTACCATGTTGTGTATAGTATTAGCCTAGCTCTCTACAGTACCATGTTGTGTATAGTATTAGCATAGCACTCTACACTTGTACCATGTTGTGTATAGTATTAGCCTAGCTCTCTACAGTACCATGTTGTGTATAGTATTAGCATAGCACTCTACACTTGTACCATGTTGTGTATAGTATTAGCATAGCACTCTACACTTGTACCATGTTGTGTATAGTATTAGCCTAGCTCTCTACAGTACCATGTTGTGTATAGTATTAGCCTAGCTCTCTACAGTACCATGTTGTGTATAGTATTAGCCTAGCTCTTTACAGTACCATGTTGTGTATAGTATTAGCATAGCACTCTACAGTACCATGTTGTGTATAGTATTAGCCTAGCTCTCTACAGTACCATGTTGTGTATAGTATTAGCCTAGCTCTCTACAGTACCATGTTGTGTATAGTATTAGCATAGCACTCTACAGTACCATGTTGTGTATAGTATTAGCATAGCACTCTACACTTGTACCATGTTGTGTATAGTATTAGCATAGCACTCTACACTTGTACCATGTTGTGTATAGTATTAGCCTAGCTCTCTACAGTACCATGTTGTGTATAGTATTAGCATAGCACTCTACAGTACCATGTTGTGTATAGTATTAGCATAGCACTCTACACTTGTACCATGTTGTGTATAGTATTAGCATAGCACTCTACACTTGTACCATGTTGTGTATAGTATTAGCCTAGCTCTCTACAGTACCATGTTGTGTATAGTATTAGCCTAGCTCTCTACAGTACCATGTTGTGTATAGTATTAGCCTAGCTCTCTACAGTACCATGTTGTGTATAGTATTAGCCTAGCGCTCTACAGTACCATGTTGTGTATAGTATTAGCCTAGCTCTCTACAGTACCATGTTGTGTATAGTATTAGCCTAGCTCTCTACAGTACCATGTTGTGTATAGTATTAGCCTAGCTCTCTACACTTGTACCATGTTGTATATAGTATTAGCCTAGCTCTCTACAGTACCATGTTGTGTATGGTATTAGCCTAGCTCTCTTCACTTCCGGAGAGCTAGACTTGAAACTAATTGAACTACTTAATTTCTTTATTTTATTTCTTTAACGTATTCCTTCCAGAAGACCTTGAGTGTTTATCTTCCATCTTGAAAGATTCCCTGTGTGTCCATCGCTCACTTGAAACCCCCGAAAAACAAAACAAACCCCTTTATCTCATTAGAGTCCACTGCCGAGCTAGCTATGGTCACCACCTGACACATTCAGGTCCATCTAACGTGATTTAGCTCTGTGCTACTCTGACTACTAACTCAGAGGATGACAGGGGGCTGGGGGTTGAGATGGGGGAGGGAAGGAGAGGACGGGGGAGGGGGGAGGGGGGAGGGGAGGGGAGGAGAGGTGGGGAGAGGGGGAGGGGGGAGGGAAGCAGAGGAAGGGAGAGGGGGGAGAGGAGGGGAGAGGAGAGGCAGCACTGACTGTCACAGTATATTATCCATGGAAAATGTTCACAGGAATAGAAGAGTTCCCCAATGTCAGCTGTTGTTTCCCGGGGAGGGTTGAAAAAGACGGACCGTCTCCCTAGGAGACTCAAGTATGTGTAGCTGCATCCCAATACGGCGACTGGAGCATGGGTAAGTGGGCGGGTGTATGGAAAGCGAATCAGCTAATTTGGGCAGATTTGTTGCCACTGAAGACTGTTTTGCGTAGCTGATTGGGCAGCACAACCCGAGGTGCTTTCTACTGGGTATCACGGTCGCGTCACCAGCAGTAGCTAACGTGGACATTTCTTCCCTCCCATGATTATATTTCAAGTAGGATAGCAGCCTATACAATAAATAACTCATATTGATAACTATCTCGAAGTCACCTGGATACATACGTACAGTGTACTACTAAAATGGGGAGGGTATGAACAGCAACAGCACCGGGACACAGTGACCTTAGCAAGCATTACTGTCCGGCAACGCGTTGGGGAAGTAGCTACCTAGCCAATATCAGGGTGACAGTCGTAGTATGAACACGCGTACAACGCATGAAGCAACAGCACACCCGTCATCAATCATTTCATCAGAATAATCTACAATTATTTAAAAAACAGTAAAATACGACTCAGACTCATCCTCTGACTTTAAAAACAGAAGTCCAAACTCTCGTGGTACGGTAGCTCAATGTACAGGTAGTCGGTGGTAAGAAACAAAATTAAAATAAAAAACACTGCTCAATCAAAACCGTCTTAACGTTGTCTAACTAGGAGGTTGTCGGGAGAGGTCGTGTTTTTCTCTAGCTGGAGGTAAGCAGGAGGTAAGCTTCTCATATGGTGTTGAGTAAAGCTTAACCATGTATTAGATCGTAGGTAGGTAGTTAGCTGTAGTTAGGTATTGTATTTATTATAGGTTAGTATTGTTGTTATTGTAGGTTTCCGTAGGTAATTGTAGGTTAGTATCGAAGCACGAGGCTAGCTAGCTAGCGGGTAGCTACTGGTATCGATTAGCAACGCTGGAGAGCTGTTTCCAATGTTAATGTAGTCCTAGCCATCGTTTAATTTTTGCTGCGTTATGCGTTATGAAAGGAACTAGACACGGACTTGAATTATCTGTTTAGTGTGCTAACACACTCTTGGCAGTTGTTGTAACCAAGTATTGATGCTAAATTGTGTGTTAATGGATGCTAGCTTGCAAGTTAGCTACGGCGTCATAGCTAGGCATCGTGGGTTGTTGTGGGTAGTTACTGTGTCTTGGCAGTGCCGGCTGTAGCACGAAGCGAGCTACCTAGCCGTTTTTTCGAACAGAGTCAGAGTCAACACAATAGCCATTGTGTGCCGGGTGTAGCACGAAGCTAGCTAGCTAGCCGTTCTTCAAACAAAGTCAACACAGTGGCCATTGCTAGCTACCCAACACGACCAGCTAACTGTACGGTAGTAGCTAAATACAATATACTTGTCCTAGCTAGCCAACGTCTAATCATTGCTGCGTCATGAAAGGAACTTGACACAGACACGAATGATCTGTTTAGTGTGTTATCACACTATTGGTGGTTTGTTGTGACCAAGGGTTGGTGCTATACGGTGTGTTATTATTATTGGATGCTAGCTTGCTAGTTAGCTATGGTGTCATAGTTGAATAAAGTGGGTTGAGTCTATTCCTTTAAACATTGAACCGCTGTGGTTCACAACAATTCTGATTTCTAAAGGTGGAAGTTGGGAGAGTTTTTGTTCGGGTGGTTCAGTGAAACAATTTTAGTTTCTGAGGTAGAAGTTTTTGGTGAGGGAGGCCCTGCTCTCTCCGCTCCCAGATGCTTAGCTCATTTCATTCCGATCTCCTCTGCATTTTTGTAGCCATTTGCTACAGCCTGTCAACTATGCCTCTGCCTATCCCTGTTCTCTCCTCTCTGCACAGGCTACACAAACGCACCACACCGCGTGGCTGCTGCCTCTCTAACCTGGTGGTCCCTGCACGCACCACCCACGTGGAGTTCCAGGTCGCAGGCAGCCTCTGGAACTGCCGTTCTGCTGCCAACAAAGCTGACTTCATCCCAGCCTATGCCAACCTCCAGTCCCTCGACTTCCTGGCGCTGACGGAAACATGGATCACCACTGAAAACACTGCTACTCCTACTGCTCTCTCCTCGTCTGACCATGTGTTCTCGCATACCCCGAGAGCATCTGGTCAGAGGGGTGGTGGTACAGGAATCCTCATTTCTCCCAAGTGGACATTCTCAATTTTTCCCCTAACCCATCTGTCTATCTCCTCATTTGAATTCTATTCTGTCACAGTCACTAGCCCATTTAAGCTTAATATCCTTGTCATCTATCGCCCTCCAGGTTCCCTTGGAGAGTTCATCAATGAGCTCGACGCCTTGATAAGTTCCTTCCCTGAGGATGGCTCACCCCTCACAGTTTTGGGGGATTTCAACCTCTCTATGTCCACATTTGACTCATTTCTCTCTGCCTCCTTCTTTCCACTCCTCTCCTCTTTTGACCTCACCCTCTCACCGTCCCCCCCTACTCACAAGGCAGGCAATACGCTTGACCTCATCTTCACTAGATGCTGCTCCTCTACTAATCTCACTGCAACTCCCCTCCATGTCTCCGACCACTACTTTGTTTCCTTTTCTCTCTCGCTCTCCTCCCACACTACTCACTCTGCCCCTACACAGATGGTAATGCGCCGCCGCAACCTTCGCTCTCTCTCTCCCACTACTCTCTCCTCTTCCATCCTATCATCTCTTCCCTCTACTCAATCCTTCTCCCTCCAATCTCCTGATTCTGCCTCCTCAACCCTCCTCTCCTCCCTTTCTGCATCCTTTGACTCTCTGTGTCCCCTATCCTCCCGGCCGGCTCGGTCCTCCCCTCCAGCTCCGTGGCTTGATGACTCATTGCGAGCTCACAGAACAGAGCTCCGGGCAGCGGAGCGGAAATGGAAGAAAACTAAACTCCCTGCCGACCTGGCATCTTTTCACTCCCTCCTCTCTACATTTTCTTCATCTGTTTCTGCTGCTAAAGCCACCTTCTACCACTCTAAATTCCAAGCATCTGCCTCTAACCCTAGGAAGCTCTTTGCCACATTTTCCTCCCTCCTGAATCCCCCCCCCCCCCCCCCTCCTCTCTCTCTGTGGATGACTTCGTCAACCACTTTGAAAAGAAGGTTGACGACATCCGATCCTCGTTTGTTAAGTCTAATGACACTGCTGGTCCTGCTCACACTGCCCTACCCTATGCTTTGACTTCTTTCTCCCCTCTCTCTCCAGATAAAATCCTGCGACTTGTGACTGCAGGCCGCCCAACAACCTGCCCGCTTGACCCCATCCCCTCCTCCCTTCTCCAGACCATCTCCGGTGACCTTCTCCCCTACCTCACCTCGCTGATCAACTCATCCTTGACCGCTGGCCATGTCCCTTCCGTCTTCAAGAGAGCGAGAGTTGCTCCCCTTCTCAAAAAACCAACACTCGACCCCACTGATGTCAACAACTACAGACCAGTATCCCTTCTTTCTTTTCTTTCCAAAACTATTGAGCGTGCCGTCTTTAGCCAACTCTCTTGCTATCTCTCTCAGAATGACCTTCTTGATCCAAACCAATCAGGTTTCAGGACTGGTCATTCAACTGAGACTGCTCTTCTCTGTGTCACGGAGACTCTCCGCACTGCTAAAGCTAACTCTCTCTCCTCTGCTCTTGTCCTTCTAGACCTGTCTGCTGCCTTTGATACTGTGAACCATCAGATCCTCCTCTCCACCCTCTCCGAGCTGGGCATCTCCGGCGCGGCTCACTCCTGGATTGCGTCCTACCTGACCGGTCGCTCCTACCAAGTGGCGTGGCGAGAAGCTGTCTCCGCACCACGTGCTCTCACCACTGGTGTCCCCCAGGGCTCAGTTCTAGGCCCTCTCCTTTTCTCCCTATACACCAAGTCACTTGGCTCTGTCATATCCTCACATGGCCTTTCATATCATTGCTACGCTGACGATACACAACTAATCTTCTCCTTTCCCCCTTCTGATAACCAGGTGGCGAATCGCATCTCTGCATGTCTGGCAGACATATCAGTATGGATGACGGATCACCACCTCAAGCTGAACCCTGGCAAGACGGAGCTGCTCTTCCTCCCGGGGAAGGACTGCCCGTTCCATGATCTCGCCATCACGGTTGACAACTCCGCTGTGTCCTCCTCCCAGAGTGCGAAGAGCCTAGGCGTGACCCTGGACAACACCCTGTCGTTCTCCGCCAACATCAAGGCGGTGACCCGATCCTGCAGGTTCATGCTCTACAACATTCGGAGAGTACGACCCTGCCTTACACAGGAAGCGGCACAGGTCCTAATCCAGGCACTTGTCATCTCCCGTCTGGACTATTGCAACTCGCTGTTGGCTGGCCTCCCTGCCTGTGCCATTAAACCCCTACAACTCATCCAGAATGCTGCAGCCCGTCTGGTGTTCAACCTTCCCAAGTTCTCTCACGTCACCCCCCTCCTCCGCACACTCCACTGGCTTCCAGTTGAAGCTCGCATCCGCTACAAGACCATGGTGCTTGCCTATGGAGCAGTGAGGGGAACGGCACCTCTGTACTTTCAGGCTCTGATCAGTCCCTACACCCAAACGAGGGCATTGCGTTCATCCACCTCTGGCCTGCTGGCTCCCCTTCCTCTGCGGAAGCATAGTTCCCGCTCAGCCCAGGCAAAACTGTTCGCTGCTCTGGCACCCCAATGGTGGAACAAGCTCCCTCACGACGCCAGGACAGCGGAGTCACTCACCACCTTCCGGAGACATTTGAAACCCCACCTCTTTAAGGAATACCTGGGATAGGATAAAGTAATCCTTCTAACCCCCCCCCCCCCCCCCCCAAATTGTAAAGTGGTTATCCCACTGGCTATAGGGTAAACGCACCAATTTGTGAGTCGCTCTGGCTAAGAGCGTCTGCTAAATGACGTTAATGTGCCCTTGAGCAAGGCACTTAACCCTAATTGCTCCTGTAAGTCGCTCTGGATAAGAGCGTCTGCTAAATGACTAAAATGTAAATGTAAAATGTTACCTATAGCAGAGCACTTTGACACCCCCACTACTTTCCTTTCCACACGCCCGGTCACCCCATACCCAGTCCACCTTTGAATCCTGTTATACACAGCCTCAGGATTTCCTCTTAGACTGTGCTCTGAGTCGTCTGGTTGGTAATAATGGAAATATGCTGACTGAAACTACAGTGGGGGAAAAAAGTATTTAGTCAGCCACCAATTGTGCAAGTTCTCCCACTTAAAAAGATGAGAGAGGCCTGTAATTTTCATCATAGGTACACGTCAACTATGACAGACAAAATGAGGAAAAAAAATCCAGAAAATCACATTGTAGGATTTTTAATGAATTTATTTGCAAATTATGGTGGAAAATAAGTATTTGGTCAATAACAAAAGTTTCTCAATACTTTGTTATATACCCTTTGTTGGCAATGACACAGGTCAATTGTTTTCTGTAAGTCTTCACAAGGTTTTCACACACAGTTGCTGGTATTTTGGCCCATTCCTCCATGCAGATCTCCTCTAGAGCAGTGATGTTTTGGGGCTGTCGCTGGGCAACACGGACTTTCAACTCCCTCCAAAGATTTTCTATGGGGTTGAGATCTGGAGACTGGCTAGGCCACTCCAGGACCTTGAAATTCTTCTTACGAAGCCACTCCTTCGTTGCCCGGGCGGTGTGTTTGGGATCATTGTCATGCTGAAAGACCCAGCCACGTTTCATATTCAATGCCCTTGCTGATGGAAGGAGGTTTTCACTGAAAATCTCACGATACATGGCCCCATTCATTCTTTCCTTTACACGGATCAGTCGTCCTGGTCGCTTTGCAGAAAAACAGCCCCAAAGCATGATGTTTCCACCCCCATGCTTCACAGTAGGTATGGTGTTCTTTGGATGCAACTCAACATTCTTTGTCCTCCAAACACGACGAGTTGAGTTTTTACCAAAAAGTTATATTTTGGTTTCATCTGACCATATGACATTCTCCCAATCCTCTTCTGGATTATCCAAATGCACTCTAGCAAACTTCAGACGGGCCTGGACATGTACTGGCTTATTCAGGGGGACACGTCTGGCACTGCAGGATTTGAGTCCCTGGCGGCGTAGTGTGTTACTGATGGTAGGCTTTGTTACTTTGGTCCCAGCTCTCTGCAGGTCATTCACTAGGTCCCCCCGTGTGGTTCTGGGATTTTTGCTCACCGTTCTTGTGATCATTTTGACCCCACGGGGTGAGATCTAGCGTGGAGCCCCAGATCGAGGGAGATTATCAGTGGTCTTGTATGTCTTCCATTTCCTAATAATTGCTCCCACAGTTGATTTCTTCAAACCAAGCTGCTTACCTATTGCAGATTCAGTCTTCCCAGCCTGGTGCAGGTCTACAATTTTGTTTCTGGTGTCCTTTGACAGCTCTTTGGTCTTGGCCATAGTGGAGTTTGGAGTGTGACTGTTTGAGGTTGTGGACAGGTGTCTTTTATACTGATAACAAGTTCAAACAGGTGCCATTAATACAGGTAACGAGTGGAGGACAGAGGAGCCTCTTAAAGAAGAAGTTACAGGTCTGTGAGAGCCAGAAATCTTGTTTGTTTGTAGGTGACCAAATACTTATTTTCCACCATCATTTGCAAATAAATTCATTAAAAATCCTACAATGTGATTTTCTTGTTTTTTTTCCTCAATTTGTCTTTCATAGTTGACGTGTACCTATGATGAAAATGACAGGCCTCTCTCATCTTTTTAAGTGGGAGAACTTGCACAATTGGTGGCTGACTAAATACTTTTTTTCCCCACTGTAGTTCCACTAGGTGACCATGGAGACCGCTGCTAGGCTCCGCCTCATTATTTATTAACTTCCTGTTCCTCCTCACGAATATTCAACATGTTTACACCAGGGTCGAAAAAAAAAACCAAACATCCTCAACTTTTACATTAATTGGGACATTCATGTTTATGGAAACTTCATTATTATGTCACCATGGTGATGAGAAGGCCCCACCAGGCGGTAACATTATGCTAATTCCCTCAACGCTAGCTGCCCCAGTTGGAGATGTAGATGGATGGAGAATAGCGTCAGAGAGTGTTGAATAATCAAAAAGGAAAGCCGCCCCGTGTTTCTAAATGTGGGATGTGTTCTATATGCGTGATGAGCAGGCCACAGCGAGAGGGAGGGAGATGGAGCGAGAGAGAAAGAGCGTTAGCGTGAGAGCCACAGCGAGACAGTGACGGTTGGTAATGGAAGTTCACCTCCCCCCCTGAAAAGGTGGTTAATATCACACTGCCGGGGTTCACTAGCCAGCCTGCAAGTACTGTTCTGTTTTCACAGTTAGTCTCTCTCCTCGCCCTCTAAACACGGGGGGAGGCTGTTTGAAATGCCATCCACTATCAACAGTCACTTAACATCCCTTCGAGTAACTTTACTCAGAGAGTTGGCTACTCTTTGACAGAGGTTAGAGACGCCACTGTGACAGGTGGTAAAAATGCTCTGGCGATCCACCATCTTTGAATCAGGCGTGTTAGTGCTGGGCTGGAACAAAACAAAAAACAGTACCACTCTTTGTCCCCAGGACCAGGACTGAAGAATATGCCTTGTGTATCCTATTCTCCCAGGAAGAGGAAGATATGGAGGGACCTTGACCTCATGCATCACTCGGCACCATGATACCTAACTTAGTAAATAAGTATTTTGGCATCGGTCTCCTGAGGACAGCATGCTCATACAAGGGCCAGTACCAAATTACAAAATGGCGTCTATTTTTAGCGTCCTTACTGATACCCGCTCAGTTCTGTTGTTGGCGCGCTCTGCTCCCCGCTCGCCGCAGGGCGCCAGGTGATTCATACAGGCTGTCAGGTGACCAGCTGCTGTCACATGGAGGATGCTCCGCCCCTCTGCCCGCCAGGCTGCCGCACGCCAGATGTCTCCTCGGTAACGGTGTGGACGGAAAGCATGACAGGAAAACGCCAAATAAATGTGTCATACACGAACGACCAGGGAGCATCACAGGGGAGCAGGGCATCCAAACAGAGCATGAATCACCTGGTGCCTAATCAAATGGTGCCTATTCCCTATGTCTCTGGTCAAAAGTAGTGCACTATATAGGACATAGGGTGCCATTCAGGAGGCAGGCCTGAATCAGCCGGTCCAAAGGCCTGAGTGGTTAGCGTTTGAACACATTAGTTGGCTAAGAGGTGCGTTAGATAGGTCCACTAAGGACTGAATAAGGTGTTAGACAGGTCCACTAAGGACTGAATAAGGTGTTAGACAGGTCCACTAAGGACTGAATAAGGTCCACTAAGGACTGAATAAGGTGTTAGACAGGTCCACTAAGGACTGAATAAGGTGTTAGACAGGTCCACTAAGGACTGAATAAGGTGTTAGACAGGTCCACTAAGGACTGAATAAGGTGTTAGACAGGTCCACTAAGGACTGAATAAGGTGTTAGATAGGTCCACTAAGGACTGAATAAGGTGTTAGACAGGTCCACTAAGGACTGAATAAGGTGTTAGATAGGTCCACTAAGGACTGAATAAGGTGTTAGATAGGTCCACTAAGGACTGAATAAGGTGTTAGACAGGTCCACTAAGGACTGAATAAGGTGTTAGACAGGTCCACTAAGGACTGAATAAGGTGTTAGATAGGTCCACTAAGGACTGAATAAGGTGTTAGACAGGTCCACTAAGGACTGAATAAGGTGTTAGACAGGTCCACTAAGGACTGAATAAGGTGTTAGACAGGTCCACTAAGGACTGAATAAGGTGTTAGACAGGTCCACTAAGGACTGAATAAGGTGTTAGACAGGTCCACTAAGGACTGAATAAGGTGTTAGACAGGTCCACTAAGGACTGAATAAGGTGTTAGACAGGTCCACTAAGGACTGAATAAGGCGTTAGACAGGTCCACTAAGGACTGAATAAGGTGTTAGACAGGTCCACTAAGGACTGAATAAGGCGTTAGACAGGTCCACTAAGGACTGAATAAGGTGTTAGACAGGTCCACTAAGGACTGAATAAGGTGTTAGATAGGTCCACTAAGGACTGAATAAGGTGTTAGACAGGTCCACTAAGGACTGAATAAGGTGTTAGACAGGTCCACTAAGGACTGAATAAGGTGTTAGATAGGTCCACTAAGGACTGAATAAAGTGTTAGATAGGTCCTCTAAGGACTGAATAAGGTGTTAGACAGGTCCACTAAGGACTGAATAAGGTGTTAGACAGGTCCACTAAGGACTGAATAAGGTGTTAGACAGGTCCACTAAGGACTGAATAAGGTCCACTAAGGACTGAATAAGGTGTTAGACAGGTCCACTAAGGACTGAATAAGGTGTTAGATAGGTCCATAAAGGACTGAATAAGGTGTTAGATAGGTCCACTAAGGACTGAATAAGGTGTTAGATAGGTCCACTAAGGACTGAATAAGGTGTTAGATAGGTCCACTAATGACTGAATAAGGTGTTAGACAGGTCCACTAAGGACTGAATAAGGTGTTAGATAGGTCCACTAAGGACTGAATGGCTGTTCAGCTCCAATAGGTTTTATAGAGTGATGTGTTTAGTAGCCGTTCCGATATGGTGATTTTTGATCATGGTAATTAGTTATGCATTCGTTATGCAGATCAGCAGGCAAACGCCCTCCTTACATGTCATTAAGGACCATATGGCCACTAAAGTCATGAAGTAGTCATGCTCAGAATGTGAATATTTTACATCTTTACGTTGTTCTTTATTGCCAAGGCATGAGCTGAACACAGAATCATCTCATAGTCAAGACACTATACTATAGAGAACACATATCCTGGCTCAGTTGGTAGAGCATGGCATTTACAAATGGCAGGGTTGTGGGTTCGATTCCCATGGGGACCAGTATGAAAATGTATGCATTTGGATAAGAGCACGCTCTGGATAAGAGCGTCTGCTAAATGACTCACTACTGTCAGTATCTCTGGATAAGAGCGTCTGCTAAATGACTCACTACTGTAAGTCTCTCTGGATAAGAGCGTCTGCTAAATGACTCACTATTGTAAGTCTCTCTGGATAAGAGCGTCTGCTAAATGACTCACTACTGTAAGTCTCTCTGGATAAGAGCGTCTGCTAAATGACTCACTACTGTAAGTCTCTCTGGATAAGAGCGTCTGCTAAATGACTCACTACTGTAAGTCTCTCTGGATAAGAGCGTCTGCTAAATGACTCACTACTGTAAGTCTCTCTGGATAAGAGCGTCTGCTAAATGACTCACTACTGTAAGTCTCTCTGGATAAGAGCGTCTGCTAAATGACTCACTACTGTAAGTCTCTCTGGATAAGAGCGTCTGCTAAATGACTCACTACTGTAAGTCTCTCTGGATAAGAGCGTCTGCTAAATGACTCACTACTGTAAGTCTCTCTGGATAAGAGCGTCTGCTAAATGACTCTACTGTAAGTCTCTCTGGATAAGAGCGTCTGCTAAATGACTCTACTGTAAGTCTCTCTGGATAAGAGCGTCTGCTAAATGACTCACTACTGTAAGTCTCTCTGGATAAGAGCGTCTGCTAAATGACTCACTACTGTAAGTCTCTCTGGATAAGAGCGTCTGCTAAATGACTCACTACTGTAAGTCTCTCTGGATAAGAGCGTCTGCTAAATGACTCACTACTGTAAGTCTCTCTGGATAAGAGCGTCTGCTAAATGACTCACTACTGTAAGTCTCTCTGGATAAGAGCGTCTGCTAAATGATCTACTACTGTAAGTCTCTCTGGATAAGAGAGTCTGCTAAATGACTCACTACTGTAAGTCTCTCTGGATAAGAGCGTCTGCTAAATGATCTACTACTGTAAGTCTCTCTGGATAAGAGCGTCTGATAAATGACTCACTACTGTAAGTCTCTCTGGATAAGAGCGTCTGCTAAATGACTCACTACTGTAAGTCTCTCTGGATAAGAGCGTCTGCTAAATGACTCACTACTGTAAGTCTCTCTGGATAAGACCGTCTGCTAAATGACTCACTACTGTAAGTCTCTCTGGATAAGACCGTCTGCTAAATTATTTACTACTGTAAGTCTCTCTGGATAAGAGCGTCTGCTAAATGACTCACTACTGTAAGTCTCTCTGGATAAGAGCGTCTGCTAAATGACTCACTACTGTAAGTCTCTCTGGATAAGAGCGTCTGCTAAATGACTCACTACTGTAAGTCTCTCTGGATAAGAGCGTCTGCTAAATGACTCTACTGTAAGTCTCTCTGGATAAGAGCGTCTGCTAAATGACTCACTACTGTAAGTCTCTCTGGATAAGAGCGTCTGCTAAATGACTCACTACTGTAAGTCTCTCTGGATAAGAGCGTCTGCTAAATGACTCACTACTGTAAGTCTCTCTGGATAAGAGCGTCTGCTAAATGACTCACTACTGTAAGTCTCTCTGGATAAGAGCGTCTGCTAAATGACTCTCTACTGTAAGTCTCTCTGGATAAGAGCGTCTGCTCAATGACTGAAATGTAAACCTCGAGATGGTGCAGATGGTAACAACATCACATTTGAATGTGCTGCAATTCCCATAACAGAAAGCAATCTGTTTCTTGTGTGTTTGGATTGTATAATGTTACGGCATGCATTCAAATAGATGATGAGCTTTACAGAGGGACACATAAAAAAAGAGACTGAAAGCTAAATGAATTGGCCAGGCAGTGGCAAAGACCAGGTCCAACTGGCCTGGCGGTCCTGTCCTGTGTGAATGCTGCCATATGCAAATCACAGAGCGCCTCAAAAACAAACGCCTGTTCATTCAGACATAGCCAATCCATTGAGTTTAATTACAGCCTGGACGAAACGGACTCCAGAAGGGGCTCTGGTTCTCTGAGAGTGGGTAGTGTGCGTGCCTGTATGTGTCCTTTCCCTGCGTATGTCTTCTAATTTGCAAATAAATTCATTAAAAATCCTACAGTGTGATTTTCAGGAGAATAAAAATCTCATTTTGTCTGTCATAGTTGACGTGTACCTATGATGAAAATTACAGGCCTCTCTCATCTTTTTAAGTGGGAGAACTTGCACAATTGGTGGCTGACTAAATCCTTTTCTTCCCCCCACTGTATGTCTTCTGTCCCTGCCTCCAGACCCCCCTGAGACCATTGGGACTATAAATCTGAGCAGAAACAAAATGGTGACATTTCATTTAGAGGGAGCTGGTAGCTGTGCCTCCCCTTTGGCTGGAGTGCAAATCACACCGAGGCCAGGGGAAAGCTGAGGTTACCACAAGCTTTTCTCTGCAACCCCCTTTTAAAAAAACACAA
>NW_028157627.1:95000-197500 GCF_964263955.1 Coregonus lavaretus
CCCCATCCCCCTCTCTCCTACCTCTAGGCCCCATCCCCCTCTCTCCACCCTCCACATCCCTCTCTCTCCTACCTCTAGGCCCCATCCCTCCCTCTCCTACCTCTAGGCCCCATCCCTCTCTCTCCACCCTCCCCATCCCTCTCTCTCCTACCTCTAGGCCCCATCCCTCTCTCTCCTACCTCTAGGCCCCATCCCTCTCTCTCCACCCTCCATATCCCTCTCTCTCCTACCTCTAGGCCCCATCCCTCTCTCTCCTACCTCTAGGCCCCATCCCTCTCTCTCCTACCTCTAGGCCCCATCCCTCTCTCTCCACCCTCCATATCCCTCTCTCTCCTACCTCTAGGCCCCATCCCTCTCTCTCCACCCTCCACATCCCTCTCTCTCCTACCTCTAGGCCCCATCCCTCTCTCTCCACCCTCCACATCCCTCTCTCTCCTACCTCTAGGCCCCATCCCTCTCTCTCCACCCTCCACATCCCTCTCTCTCCTACCTCTAGGCCCCATCCCTCTCTCTCCTACCTCTAGGCCCCATCCCTCTCTCCACCCTCCACATCCCTCTCTCTCCACCCTCCCCATCCCTCTCTCTCAACCCTCCACATCCCTCTCTCTCCTACCTATAGGCCCCATCCCTCTCTCTCCTACCTCTAGGCCCCATCCCTCCCTCTCCTACCTCTAGGCCCCATCCCTCTCTCTCCTACCTCTAGGCCCCATCCCTCTCTCTCCACCCTCCACATCCCTCTCTCTCCTACCTCTAGGCCCCATCCCTCTCTCTCCTACCTCTAGGCCCCATCCCTCTCTCTCCTACCTCTAGGCCCCATCCCTCTCTCTCCTACCTCTAGGCCCCATCCCTCTCTCTCCACCCTCCCCATCCCTCTCTCTCCTACCTCTAGGCCCCATCCCTCTCTCTCCTACCTCTAGGCCCCATCCCTCTCTCTCCACCCTCCCCATCCCTCTCTCTCCTACCTCTAGGCCCCATCCCTCTCTCTCCACCCTCCCCATCCCTCTCTCTCCTACCTCTAGGCCCCATCCCTCTCTCTCCACCCTCCACATCCCTCTCTCTCCTACCTCTAGGCCCCATCCCTCTCTCTCCACCCTCCACATCCCCCTCTCTCCTACCTCTAGGCCCCATCCCTCCCTCTCCTACCTCTAGGCCCCATCCCTCTCTCTCCTACCTCTAGGCCCCATCCCCCTCTCTCCTACCTCTAGGCCCCATCCCTCTCTCTCCTACCTCTAGGCCCCATCCCCCTCTCTCCTACCTCTAGGCCCCATCCCTCTCTCTCCTACCTCTAGGCCCCATCCCTCTCTCTCCTACCTCTAGGCCCCATCCCCCTCTCTCCACCCTCCACATCCCTCTCTCTCCTACCTCTAGGCCCCATCCCTCCCTCTCCTACCTCTAGGCCCCATCCCTCTCTCTCCACCCTCCCCATCCCTCTCTCTCCTACCTCTAGGCCCCATCCCTCTCTCTCCTACCTCTAGGCCCCATCCCTCTCTCTCCACCCTCCATATCCCTCTCTCTCCTACCTCTAGGCCCCATCCCTCTCTCTCCTACCTCTAGGCCCCATCCCTCTCTCTCCTACCTCTAGGCCCCATCCCTCTCTCTCCACCCTCCATATCTCTCTCTCTCCTACCTCTAGGCCCCATCCCTCTCTCTCCACCCTCCACATCCCTCTCTCTCCTACCTCTAGGCCCCATCCCTCTCTCTCCACCCTCCACATCCCTCTCTCTCCTACCTCTAGGCCCCATCCCTCTCTCTCCACCCTCCACATCCCTCTCTCTCCTACCTCTAGGCCCCATCCCTCTCTCTCCTACCTCTAGGCCCCATCCCTCTCTCCACCCTCCACATCCCTCTCTCTCCACCCTCCCCATCCCTCTCTCTCCACCCTCCACATCCCTCTCTCTCCTACCTATAGGCCCCATCCCTCTCTCTCCTACCTCTAGGCCCCATCCCTCTCTCTCCTACCTCTAGGCCCCATCCCTCTCTCTCCTACCTCTAGGCCCCATCCCTCTCTCTCCACCCTCCACATCCCTCTCTCTCCTACCTCTAGGCCCCATCCCTCTCTCTCCACCCTCCATATCCCTCTCTCTCCTACCTCTAGGCCCCATCCCTCCCTCTCCTACCTCTAGGCCCCATCCCTCTCTCTCCTACCTCTAGGCCCCATCCCTCTCTCTCCACCCTCCACATCCCTCTCTCTCCTACCTCTAGGCCCCATCCCTCTCTCTCCTACCTCTAGGCCCCATCCCTCTCTCTCCTACCTCTAGGCCCCATCCCTCTCTCTCCTACCTCTAGGCCCCATCCCTCTCTCTCCACCCTCCCCATCCCTCTCTCTCCTACCTCTAGGCCCCATCCCTCTCTCTCCTACCTCTAGGCCCCATCCCTCTCTCTCCACCCTCCCCATCCCTCTCTCTCCTACCTCTAGGCCCCATCCCTCTCTCTCCACCCTCCCCATCCCTCTCTCTCCTACCTCTAGGCCCCATCCCTCTCTCCTACCTCTAGGCCCCATCCCTCTCTCTCCTACCTCTAGGCCCCATCCCTCTCTCTCCACCCTCCACATCCCTCTCTCTCCTACCTCTAGGCCCCATCCCTCTCTCTCCACCCTCCACATCCCCCTCTCTCCTACCTCTAGGCCCCATCCCTCCCTCTCCTACCTCTAGGACCCATCCCTCTCTCTCCTACCTCTAGGCCCCATCCCTCTCTCTCCTACCTCTAGGCCCCATCCCTCTCTCTCCTACCTCTAGGCCCCATCCCTCTCTCTCCTACCTCTAGGCCCCATCCCTCTCTCTCCTACCTCTAGGCCCCATCCCTCTCTCTCCACCCTCCACATCCCTCTCTCTCCTACCTCTAGGCCCCATCCCTCTCTCTCCTACCTCTAGGCCCCATCCCTCTCTCTCCTACCTCTAGGCCCCATCCCTCTCTCTCCTACCTCTAGGCCCCATCCCTCCCTCTCCACCCTCCCCATCCCTCTCTCTCCACCCTCCCCATCCCTCTCTCTCCTACCTCTAGGCCCCATCCCTCTCTCTCCTACCTCTAGGCCCCATCCCTCTCTCTCCTACCTCTAGGCCCCATCCCTCTCTCTCCTACCTCTAGGCCCCATCCCTCTCTCTCCTACCTCTAGGCCCCATCCCTCTCTCTCCTACCTCTAGGTCCCATCCCCCTCTCTCCTACCTCTAGGCCCCATCCCTCTCTCTCCACCCTCCCCATCCCTCTCTCTCCTACCTCTAGGCCCCATCCCTCTCTCTCCTACCTCTAGGCCCCATCCCTCTCTCTCCTACCTCTAGGCCCCATCCCTCTCTCTCCTACCTCTAGGCCCCATCCCTCTCTCTCCACCCTCCCCATCCCTCTCTCTCCTACCTCTAGGCCCCATCCCTCTCTCTCCTACCTCTAGGCCCCATCCCCCTCTCTCCTACCTCTAGGCCCCATCCCTCTCTCTCCACCCTCCCCATCCCTCTCTCTCCTACCTCTAGGCCCCATCCCTCTCTCTCCTACCTCTAGGCCCCATCCCTCTCTCTCCTACCTCTAGGCCCCATCCCTCTCTCTCCTACCTCTAGGCCCCATCCCTCTCTCTCCTACCTCTAGGCCCCATCCCTCTCTCTCCTACCTCTAGGCCCCATCCCTCTCTCCTACCTCTAGGCCCCATCCCTCTCTCCTACCTATAGGCCCCATCCCTCTCTCTCCACCCTCCACATCCCTCTCTCTCCTACCTCTAGGCCCCATCCCTCTCTCTCCACCCTCCCCATCCCTCTCTCTCCACCCTCCCCATCCCTCTCTCTCCACCCTCTCCATCCCTCTCTCTCCACCCTCCAGTACAGAGAGAAAGGAAAGGGATTCTCCCTGAGGGAAGCTCCACTGTGTGTTGTGACTGAAATGACTGATGATGTCATACAGGAAACCCCTCCCCCTCCAGCCTCTGATCAATACATGTTTAGAAGAGGTAGAGGTGGATTACCATAGCTTGGTCCTGTGTTGTTTAATGGCTTCCATCCAAGGCCTACCTCTGCCCCTCTTGTCCTCTCTCCTCCCCTCTCCTCTCCTCTCCTTCCTCCCCCGTATCCCCTCCCCCTCCCGTATTCCCTTTCCTCTCTCACCCTCTCCCCCCCTCCCCCCTCCTCTCTCACCCTCTCTTTCTCTCTCACCCTACTCCTCTCCCATCTCCCCCTCTCCCCTTCCTCTCTCACCCTCTCCCCTCCCATCTGAGTGAGTGAGTGAGTGAGTGAGTGAGTGAGTGAGTGAGTGAGTGAGTGAGTGAGTGAGTGAGAGAGAGAGAGAGAGAGAGAGAGAAAGAGAGAGGATAGCTTGTCTCACACATGCAGTCTTCCGCTAAAAGCTCCTTCCAGCCAGCCTCTTCACACCTCCTCCTCCTCCCTCGTCTGCCAACTCTATTACTTGGTCTTTATTCATATAATTAGTTTGACAGGAACAGCTACAAGCTACTTTTCATCCCCAGTCCCCCATTATACAGCCTGTGGCAACAGGAACAGCTAAAAGCTCCTTTTCATCCCCAGTCCCCCATTATACAGCCTGTGGCAACAGGAACAGCTAAAAGCTACTTTTCATCCCCAGTCCCCCATTATACAGCCTGTGGCAACAGGGACAGCTAAAAGCTACTTTTCATCCCCAGTCCCTCATTATACAGCCTGTGGCAACAGGAACAGCTAAAAGCTACTTTTCATCCCCAGTCCCTCATTATACAGCCTGTGGCAACAGGAACAGCTAAAAGCTACTTTTCATCCCCAGTCCCCCATTATACAGCCTGTGGCAACAGGAACAGCTACAAGCTACTTTTCATCCCCAGTCCCCCATTATACAGCCTGTGGCAACAGGGACAGCTACAAGCTACTTTTCATCCCCAGTCCCCCATTATACAGCCTGTGGCAACAGGAACAGCTAAAAGCTACTTTTCATCCCCAGTCCCCCATTATACAGCCTGTGGCAACAGGAACAGCTACAAGCTACTTTTCATCCCCAGTCTCCCATTATACAGCCTGTGGCAACAGGAACAGCTACAAGCTACTTTTCATCCCCAGTCCCCCATTATACAGCCTGTGGCAACAGGAACAGCTACAAGCTACTTTTCATCCCCAGTCCCCCATTATACAGCCTGTGGCAACAGGAACAGCTAAAAGCTACTTTTCATCCCCAGTCCCCCATTATACAGCCTGTGGCAACAGGAACAGTAAACAACATCAGACAGTACTGAGGTGGAACAGTATCAGCCTTTAACAGAGTTATCTTGAAGTACATTTTAGTCTGCATAGTTCCGTCTCAAACTACTGAATCCTGTCATTACTTTGCTGACGTTGGTAGCTGTTGCATCATGGGAATACATTCAAAACGCACCGTTTCGGTTTGGTTGCTGTGACCAGTCAAAAAATGGTCAGTTTAATCATAATTAATAATGTGACAAATCTGCAGGACTTCAATCCTTTAAAACAAACTCATGAAAACTCCTGGTGATGAGTTCCCAAATGGCACCCTATTCCTTATGGGGGGCTGTGGTCTAAAGTAGAGCACTATAGTGGGTCCCATTTGGGACACAAGCAGGACTTAATCATCAGGAGGAAGTCAACAACTTCAGACAGGCCTCAGTAACTCATCACCTCAAGAAATAATGACAGAAAAGGGGTGACTGTGTAATGTGACATGCCAGCCCGACAGGGGCGGATGACGCTACTCCCTACGTCAAAGTAGAGTCAACATCTTTACAATAACATTCATGTGCCTTCGATTACAAACGTGTTATGGGTTCCGTAAATATGAATACAATGTTTTTAATTAATTATAAGCCTGGTTTAGCCAAGGAGAAAGCAATGAGCTATAAAAGGAGAAAGACAGGATCCTTCCTGGCTAGCCATGATTGGCTGAGATAATGGAGGGGTCGACCATGCTGATGGTTGGCTATGTGTTAACATGATAATGGAGGTGTTGACCATGCTGATGGTTGGCTATGTGTTAACATGATAATGGAGGGGTTGACCATGCTGATGGTTGGCTATGTGTTAACATGATAATGGAGGTGTTGACCATGCTGATGGTTGGCTATGTGTTAACATGATAATGGAGGGGTTGACCATGCAGATGGTTGGTTATGTGTTAACATGATAATGGAGGTGTTGACCATGAAGATGGTTGGCTATGTGTTAACATGTGAATCCTTAAAGAGATGGGTGGGGTTAAGGCTTAAGAGGGTGTGAACGATGCTGAATGGTAAAAGAAGATCTCTCTAACGCTCAACACAATCTTCCAAGGCATGTACTCCTACTTGTCTCCAAAGTGGGATAACAAGTTGATCAACTGTTAAAGCAGCATAACTTTACCATGCTTCCTCCAATCACAGAGTAAGATATACCATTTGGATATCAGCTGCATCTCAAGC
Organism: Coregonus lavaretus; assembly: GCF_964263955.1. Lineage (NCBI taxonomy): Eukaryota > Metazoa > Chordata > Actinopteri > Salmoniformes > Salmonidae > Coregonus > Coregonus lavaretus. The sequence continues at coordinate 101,371 of NW_028157627.1, forward strand.
TTTTGGGATTCCTCGACATACGCCCCAGTTGGGACGGGCCATGAAAGATATAGGACCATGTTTGTACATAGCGAACAATGGCGTGGGTTGAATATGACCGTGTCCTATGAAAGTGAAGGCTTGACCTATGAAAGTGAAGGCTTGACATCAATAAACTTGAGACCGGTGAGAAAATAACTTGCATGATGCAATCATTACAAAGTCATACCAGAACCAGACAAAATAGTCCTGTTTTCTGGTTCTGGGTGACTACTCTTGGTTTAGTGGTGTGCTCTTTGAGAGACAGTCAGTAAACATTCTGCAGCCAGAGGACAACCAACTGGAAACGTTCTCAAAATTCCCATGTTTCCCCAGAATCTCTGGAAAACCTGGCAATTTTGGGGAGATTTCAGAAAATGTGCAACCCTAGACATGAATAGAGGGAGGCCTGTTCAGAGGAGAGAAGCCATATTACAGCTCCAGGTGAGGTGAGCTGTGATGCAGGAGAATTGGGTCCTACCTTGGAAGTTGCCAGCAGAGAGGTACAGCCAGGTGAGTGCAGGGATGAAGAGCAGGGCGAGGGAGGCAGCGAGGAACTTCCTGCGCCCGCGACACATTCCCAGCATCCTCTGGGGCGATGGCCGGAATGAGAGGTGGAGCAACCTCTAAAGTCTGACCTCTATGTGGGTAGCAGCTGTTGGCCAGGGGGGGGCATGGTACTGTCGGAGGGAAGAGAGAAGAGAGAGGGGAGAGATGAGACAGGAGGGGAGAGAGGAGACAGGAGAGGAGACAGGAGGGGAGAGAGGAGACAGGAGGGGAGAGAGGAGACAGGAGGGGAGAGAGGAGAGGAAAGGAGAGGAGAGGAGACAGGAGGGGAGAGAGGAGAGGAAAGGAGGGGAGAGGAGACAGGAGGGGAGAGAGGAGACAGGAGGGGAGAGAGGAGACAGGAGGGGAGAGAGGAGACAGGAGGGGAGAGAGGAGACAGGAGGGGAGAGAGGAGAGGAGAGGAGAGGAGAGGAGAGGAGAGGAGAGGAGAGGAGAGGAGAGGAGAGGAGAGGAGAGGAGAGGAGAGGAGAGGAGAGGAGAGGAGAGGAGAGGAGAGGAGAGGAGAGGAGAGGAGAGGAGACAGGAGGGGAGAGGAGAGGAGAGGAGAGGAGAGGAGAGGAGACAGGAGGGGAGAGAAGAGGAGAGGAGAGGAGAGGAGAGGAGAGGAGAGGAGAGGAGAGGAGAGGAGAGGAGAGGAGAGGAGAGGAGAGGAGAGGAGAGGAGAGGAGACAGGGGAGAGAGGAGACAGGAGGGGAGAGAGGAGACAGGAGACAGGAGACAGGAGGGGAGAGAGGAGAGGAGAGGAGAGGAGAGGAGAGGAGAGGAGAGGAGAGGAGAGGAGAGGAGAGGAGAGGAGAGGAGAGGAGAGGAGAGGAGAGGAGAGGAGAGGAGAGGAGAGGAGAGGAGAGGAGAGGAGAGGAGAGGAGAGGAGAGGAGAGGAGACAGGGGAGAGAGGAGACAGGGGAGAGAGGAGAGGAGGGGAGAGAGAGGAGAGGAGAGGAGAGAGAGTAGAGGAGAGAGGAGAGGAGAGAGAGTAGAGGAGAGACAGGAGAGGAGGGGAGAGACAGGAGAGGAGAGGAGAGGAGAGAGAGTAGAGGAGAGGAGAGAGACAGAAGAGGTTAGATCCTATAACAGCAGATATCAAAACCCTTTTCAATTATGATTCTAATATATATGAATATATGAATCGCAAACACACACACACACACACACACACACACACACACACACACACACACACACACACACACACACACACACACACACACACACACACACACACACACACACACACACACACACACACACACACAAGCCCATATCTGGGAGTGATGACCCCTCCACATTAGCAGATATATTTCAGTCGATTCTCTCTGTAATGTAGAGCAGGCAAAAGCCTCTATATATGATATCATAATCCTCTTTCCATTACAAAACACATTTGTCCAATTAGCCAGATGACCCCAGTCTATGTTTAATCTCCACCAGCGGTTGGTTGGAGCGGGCTGCGGCTGCAGAGCGATGGGGCTGAGAGCGATGGGGCTGCAGAGCGATGGGGTTGCAGAGCGATGGGGCTGAGAGCGATGGGGCTGAGAGCGATGGGGCTGAGAGCGATGGGGCTGAGAGCGATGGGGCTGAGAGCGATGGGGCTGAGAGCGATGGGGCTGCAGAGCGATGGGGCTGAGAGCGATGGGTCTGAGAGCGATGTGGCTGCAGAGCGATGGGGCTGAGAGCGATGGGGCTGAGAGCGATGGGGCTGAGAGCGATGGGGCTGCAGAGCGATGGGGCTGAGAGCGATGGGGCTGAGACCGATGGGGCTGAGAGCGATGGGGCTGCAATGGGGCTGAGAGCGATGGGGCTGAGAGCGATGGGGCTGAGAGCGATGGGGCTGCAGAGCGATGGGGCTGAGAGTGATGGGGCTGAGAGCGATGGGGCTGAGAGCGATGGGGCTGCAGAGCGATGGGGCTGAGAGCGATGGGGCTGCAATGGGGCTGAGAGCGATGGGGTTGCAGAGCGATGGGGCTGAGAGCGATGGCGCTGAGAGCGATGGGGCTGAGAGCGATGGGGCTGCAGAGCGATGGGGCTGAGAGCGATGGGGCTGCAATGGGGCTGAGAGCGATGGGGCTGCAATGGGGCTGCAGAGCGATGGGGCTGAGAGCGATGGGGCTGCGATGGGGCTGAGAGCGATGGGGTTGCAGAGCGATGGGGCTGAGAGCGATGGGGCTGCAGAGCGATGGGGCTGATAGCGATGGGACTGAGAGCGATGGGGCTGAGAGCGATGGGGTTGCAGAGCGATGGGGCTGCAGAGCGATGGGGCTGAGAGCGATGGGGCTGAGAGCGATGGGGCTGCAGTACAAACCCCCCTATCCCTCTCGTCTGTCTGGTAGGAGAGACAGCAGTTGGCTACTACACACACAACACCACTGGACACCAATTACCAGAGTGTCACCCAGAACAATAAGGGAGAAAGATGTTGCAGCCTTCATTTCCACCAGAATGCGTATTGAATGGGCTTTATGCTCCAGGCCTGTCACAGACTCAGTCTGACAGAGTTAAAACAAAGCTGTCCGTAGGTGGCTTTTGACCATTTATTTTGACTCCTCACGTCTTAATCATTGTTAAGAAAAGGATGTTGGCTACTATATTTATAAAAATATTATATGAATCCTATAAATTGAAATGGCCAATTTAGGTGCAATCAATTAGCTTAATATCTCAGAGTTAAAACAACCTTTCAACTATTTAATGTTTCAGGAATGCTAATATCTGTTTCTAACTACAGAAATTATTTAAGAACAATCTGAGATGGTGAGGTGTCAAATCCTCTTGTGATTTTTGAGGTGGAACGACTTCATTCATTTTTCAAACATCAAACAGGGAAGCATGTCATTGTAGTAATTTCACTGGGAAAACCCCTCTTCAAGCACATTCATATACACTTTCAAGTTTGAGAAAACCAAACGTTGTTTGTCATATAGGTTTAGGGTACGGTAGAAAGGCCAAATATTGTCTGTTCTGGTGAGAATAACATTAGTTTTGTGGAGGTGACCTTTGCACCCAGCTGCGTCTGGGAAACATGACAGCGAGGAGGGAGCGTTGTTGGCTCACACCCACACCCACAGCTGGACCAGAGGGACTCCCTGGCCCCTGTGGGTCCCCAAGCTGTTTATCCCTGGCTTTCTCACAGCTAGCATCCCTAGCTGACTATCTCTCCCTAACTGGCTGGCTGTCTCTATGCCTAGGGCATTCTGGGTAATGGCACTCCCCTGGGCAAGCAGGCTGACACAGACCTGTCACAGACCTGTCACAGACCTGACACAGACCTGACACAGACCTGACACAGACCTGTTACAGACCTGACACAGTCCTGTCACAGACCTGACACAGCCCTGTCACAGACCTGACACAGACCTGACACAGACCTGACACAGACCTGACACAGACCTGTCACAGACCTGTCACAGACCTGACACAGACCTGACATAGACCTGACACAGACCTGACACAGACCTGACACAGACCTGTCACAGACCTGTCACAGACCTGACACAGACCTGACATAGACCTGACACAGACCTGACACAGACCTGACACAGACCTGACACAGATCTCTGGGATGAAAGAGACCAAGGTGACAGTCAGATCCAGGCCAAACTCATTCCTCTGACAGTCAGAGCCAGCCCAAACTAATTCCTCTGACAGTCAGACCCAGCCCAAACTCATTCCTCTGACAGTCAGACCCAGCCCAAACTCATTCCTCTGACAGTCAGACCCAGTCCAAACTCATTCCTCTGACAGTCAGACCCAGCCCAAACTCATTCCTCTGACAGAGACCCAGCCCAAACTCATTCCTCTGACAGTCAGACCCAGCCCAAACTCATTCCTCTGACAGTCAGAGCCAGCCCAAACTAATTCCTCTGACAGTCAGACCCAGCCCAAACTCATTCCTCTGACAGAGACCCAGTCCAAACTCATTCCTCTGACAGAGACCCAGTCCAAACTCATTCCTCTGACAGAGACCCAGTCCAAACTCATTCCTCTGACAGTCAGACCCAGGCCAAACTCATTCCTCTGACAGTCAGACCCAGTCCAAACTCATTCCTCTGACATTCAGACCCAGCCCAAACTCATTCCTCTGACAGTCAGACCCAGTCCAAACTCATTCCTCTGACAGAGACCCAGCCCAAACTAATTCCTCTGACAGTCAGACCCAGTCCAAACTCATTCCTCTGACAGAGACCCAGTCCAAACTCATTCCTCTGACAGAGACCCAGTCCAAACTCATTCCTCTGACAGAGACCCAGTCCAAACTCATTCCTCTGACAGTCAGACCCAGGCCAAACTCATTCCTCTGACAGTCAGACCCAGTCCAAACTCATTCCTCTGACATTCAGACCCAGCCCAAACTCATTCCTCTGACAGTCAGACCCAGTCCAAACTCATTCCTCTGACAGAGACCCAGCCCAAACTAATTCCTCTGACAGTCAGACCCAGTCCAAACTCATTCCTCTGACAGAGACCCAGCCCAAACTCATTCCTCTGACAGAGACCCAGCCCAAACTCATTCCTCTGACAGTCAGACCCAGCCCAAACATTAACGTGTTTTTTAGACAAAGGGAAGCGTAGTCATCACATTTCTCGTCTCTCTGAGAGTCTTGGCACTTAATGGCACCCTATTCCCTAAGGGTCAAAAGAAGTGCGCTATATAGGTAGTAGGATGCCATTTGGGACGCACCCCGTGTCCAGCGGCAGTGAGAGATTAAATCCCCTCCAGCCATTTGGGACGCACCCCGTGTCCAGCGGCAGTGAGAGATTAAATCCCCTCCAGCCATTTGGGACGCACCCCGTGTCCAGCGGCAGTGAGAGATTAAATCCCCTCCAGCCATTTGGGACACACCCCGTGTCCAGCGGCAGTGAGAGATTAAATCCCCTCCAGCCATTTGGGACGCACCCCGTGTCCAGCGGCAGTGAGAGATTAAATCCCCTCCAGCCATTTGGGACACACCCCGTGTCCAGCGGCAGTGAGAGATTAAATCCCCTCCAGCCATTTGGGACACACCCCGTGTCCAGCGGCAGTGAGAGATTAAATCCCCTCCAGCCATTTGGGACGCACCCCGTGTCCAGCGGCAGTGAGAGATTAAATCCCCTCCAGCCATTTGGGACGCACCCCGTGTCCAGCGGCAGTGAGAGATTAAATCCCCTCCAGCTGGTTCTTCCACAATGATGATGGTGTTATTTATGAGAACTGATGAAGCAAAGGAAATGACCCTTTGACCTCATAATGGGCCATTCTGGAACAGATGGACAAACTCTGGCCAATCGGAGGGGGAATGAAACGTAAATAAACTCAGACTGTAATGAATGATCTCTGAACCACAGAACTATCCATCTGAAAGCAGGAGGAGAGCAGAACGGGAAGACTGTGCGTCCTGAATGTCACCCTATTCCCTTTATAGTGCACTACTTTACTAAGAAGTACCTATGGGCCCTGGTCAAAAGCAGTGCACTATGTAGGGAATAGGGTTCCATTTGAGACGCAATCTGTAAATTAATCATAACAAAAAAGGATGACATGAAGAGAGATGGATGGATGGATGGATGGAGGGAGGGAGGGAGGGAGGGAGGGAGGGAGGGATGGAGGGAGGGAGGGAGGGATGTACGAAAAAGTATGAAAATGTATGCACTCACTACTGTAAGTCTCTCTGGATAAGAGCGTCTGCTAAATGACTCACTACTGTAAGTCTCTCTGGATAAGAGCGTCTGCTAAATGACTCACTACTGTAAGTCTCTCTGGATAAGAGCGTCTGCTAAATGACTCACTACTGTAAGTCTCTCTGGATAAGAGGGTCTGCTAAATGACTCACTACTGTAAGTCTCTCTGGATAAGAGCGTCTGCTAAATGACTCACTACTGTAAGTCTCTCTGGATAAGAGCGTCTGCTAAATGACTCACTACTGTAAGTCTCTCTGGATAAGAGCGTCTGCTAAATGACTCACTACTGTAAGTCTCTCTGGATAAGAGGGTCTGCTAAATGACTCACTACTGTAAGTCTCTCTGGATAAGAGCGTCTGCTAAATGACTCACTACTGTAAGTCTTTCTGGATAAGAGCGTCTGCTAAATGACTCACTACTGTAGTCTCTCTGGATAAGAGCGTCTGCTAAATGACTCACTACTGTAAGTCTCTCTGGATAAGAGCGTCTGCTAAATGACTCACTACTGTAAGTCTCTCTGGATAAGAGCGTCTGCTAAATGACTCACTACTGTAAGTATCTCTGGATAAGAGCGTCTGCTAAATGACTCACTACTGTAAGTCTCTCTGGATAAGAGCGTCTGCTAAATGACTCACTACTGTAAGTCTCTCTGGATAAGAGCGTCTGCTAAATGACTCACTACTGTAAGTCTCTCTGGATAAGAGCGTCTGCTAAATGACTCACTACTGTAAGTCTCTCTGGATAAGAGCGTCTGCTAAATGACAAGTATACTGAACAAAAATATAAACGCAACATGTAAAGTGTTGGTCCCATTTTTCATGAGCTGAAATAAAAGATCCCAGAAATGTTCCATACGCACAAAAAGCTTATTTCTGTCTGTAATAACGGTCATTTTGTGGGGAAGAAAACCTCATTCTGAATGGCCTATGCCCTCCCAGGCCCACCCATGGCTGTGCCCCTACCCAGTCATGTGAAATCCATAGATTAGGTCCTAATGAATTTATTTCAGTTGACTGAATTTATTTCTATGACCAGTAACATCTTTGAAATTGTTGCATGCTGCGTTTATATTTTTGTTCAGTATAAATGAAAAATGTATTGGCCCTCCTCTCAATAGCGGCTTTGTCTGCACTATAGAGTGGACAGACCTGGCTCAGGTTGGAGATCAGCCTGCAGAATTATTAAAGCCCTCCCCCCCCCCGGAACCGTATGGCTACATTAACGCACTAAGGAGATTAGCTGAGTGGGCATCTTCTGTCACAAGGGCACACTGAAGTGACAGAGGTAAGAAGGAAACAGGATTATTTTGGAGGGTGATGCATTCTGGGTGCCCAAAGAGTACATCAACAAGGCATTCTGGTAACAGAGCTTACACAGTGAACCACACTCACATGATGAGTCACCCAGGCCTAGGCTTCAGCTCAGCAGGCTAACACGGTCTTATGGTGCACAGAAGATTCTGCTTCAAACTGAAATGGTCACACCAACACTTTTTCTGTATTCCACAAATGTCCTCTTTTTTTTTTTTTTTTTAAGAAAACAGTAGTCAATGAAGTCCCCAACTGAGCATGCATACTTCTCAGAATACTTCAAAAAACGTAAATGTAACTTTGATCTTCTAGAACAATTCCCTGATGAGAGCGAGAGCGAGAGCGAGAGCGAGAGAGAGAGACAGAGGGAGAGGGTCTGCAACACACAGACCAGACAAGCAGGCACACAATGGATTATGGTCATTGTAGTTAATTACCACGTTTTTTGCGCTAAACTATGTAGAATATTGGCCTGTTGGAAACCAAAACTCCCTACTACATCGCACAGTTCAGGCTTGATCTGATTTATCTTTAGAGAAACTGTGCATTGCACTCACAGAATTAAAAAAAATAACCAAATGGAATTTAAATAATTGAACCAATGTCGCTCAGGAGGTTGAAAAGGTTTGGCATGGGTCAGATCCCCCAAATGTTCTATAGCTGCACCACTGAGAGCATCTTGACAGGCTGCATCACCGCCTGGTACGGCAACAGCACCGCCCTGGATCGCATGGCGCTACAGAGGGTGGTGCGGACAGCCCAGTACATCACTGGGGCCGAGCTCCCTGCCATCCAGGACCTCTATACCAGGCGGTGTCAGAGGAAGGCCCGGAAAATCGTTAAAGACATCAGATTCTCAAGCCATAGACTGTTCTATGTGGTGCCGGTGCATCCAGTCTGACACCAACAGGCTCCTGAACAGCCTCTATCCCCAAGATAAATATCTAACAGAATGGCTACAAGGACTATCTCAAATCAAATCCAATTTTATTGGTCACATAAACATATTTAGCAGATGTTATTGCGGGTGTAGCGAAATGCTTGTGAGTTAACCCTTGTTAATTTGAGTTAACCCTTGTATTTTTATTTTTGCACTGTACTCACAGGACCCTACACACTCACTGACAATCCAACACACACATAACGTGCACATACATTTATACTGACTACACACATAACGTGCACATACATTTATACTGACTCTACACACACCCACTCACATACAATAATCATATACGCTGCTGCTACTCTGTTTATCATATATCCTGATGCCTAGTCAACTTACCCCCTATACATATCTACCTCCATCACTCCAGTATCCCTGCACATTGTTAATATGGTACTGGAACTGACCCTGTATATAGTCACCTTACCCCTATACATATCTACCTCCATCACTCCAGTATCCCTGCACATTGTTAATATGGTACTGGAACTGACCCTGTATATAGTCACCTTACCCCTATACATATCTACCTCCATCACTCCAGTATCCCTGCACATTGTTAATATGGTAGTGGAACTGACCCTGTATATAGTCACCTGACCCCTATACATATCTACCTCCATCACTCCAGTATCCCTGCACATTGTTAATATGGTACTGGAACTGACCCTGTATATAGTCACCTTACCCCTATACATATCTACCTCCATCACTCCAGTATCCCTGCACATTGTTAATATGGTACTGGAACTGACCCTGTATATAGTATTTTTATTTACTTTATCATGTTCTTCTTATTTTTTATATCTGGTGTGTTTTTGTTCTACCTTGTTATTTTTAGTATTACATTGTTATTGATTATTGCATCGTTGGGGTTAGAGCTGCTAAGAAAGGCATTTTACTGTACTTGTGCACGTGACATTAAAACTTGAAAACCCGAAAAAATAACCGAAATGTGTGTTTTAATGCTCAGCACTGCCTTCTCCTGTAACATGCTGTAGAGTGTCAACCCAATCTCCTCTGTCTGATTAAGTGGACAACTTGATAGATGGTGATCTTCCATCTAAAAAAGGTCCAGCTTATCCTAAAAACTCTCTTTTCAAGACACAACAGTGACCCTTTATAACACGATAAATACGTCCTGGTGAACAATGATCAAACTGTCAGAAATGACTCCCGAAGTCCTCAGTGACACAGATCATTCCTCAGCTCCAGGTGAAGTCAACATGTGGTCCTGTCAAAGAGTTTCAGAAAGACTGACCGTAAAAATGTAGCCATCAGACTTCCTGGCCATTCCCTGTGCCAACAGACTGTGGGGGTTGAGTATAGAGTCCTGTAATGCCTTCTATAATAATAATAATAATAATAATAATATGCCATTTAGCAGACGCTTTTATCCAAAGCGACTTACAGTCATGTGCGCATACATTTTTTACGTATGGGTGGTCCCGGGGATCGAACCCACTACCCCTGGCGTTACAAGCGCAATGCTCTACCAATTGAGCTACGGAGGACCACATTGAGCTACAGAGGACCGACTTGTGAGAAGCAACAGCCAGCTTTCTCACAGAGCCCTCTGTGTAGGACACTAACCTGGTAGTAGGGACACTAACCTGGTAGTAGGGACACTAACCTGGTAGTAGGGACACTAACCTGGTAGTAGGATAGGGAAGCCTCTGTGTAGGACACTAACCTAGTAGTAGGGACACTAACCTGGTAGTAGGATAGGGAAGCCTCTGTGTAGGACACTAACCTAGTAGTAGGGACACTAACCTGGTAGTAGGATAGTGAAGCCTCTGTGTAGGACACTAACCTGGTAGTAGGGACACTAACCTGGTAGTAGGATAGTGAACCCTCTGTGTAGGACACTAACCTGGTAGTAGGGACACTAACCTGGTAGTAGGATAGTGAAGCCTCTGTGTAGGACACTAACCTGGTAGTAGGATAGTGAAGCCTCTGTGTAGGACACTAACCTGGTAGTAGGATAGTGAAGCCTCTGTGTAGGACACTAACCTGGTAGTAGGATAGTGAAGCCTCTGTGTAGGACACTAACCTGGTAGTAGGATAGGGAAGCCTCTGTGTAGGACACTAACCTGGTAGTAGGATAGTGAAGCCTCTGTGTAGGACACTAACCTGGTAGTAGGATAGTGAAGCCTCTGTGTAGGACACTAACCTGGTAGTAGGATAAGGTAGTGTACATCTCAGCTCCACGTCCTCTCTGTGAGTCAGAGTAACACTAAGCATATATCTCAGCTCCACGTCCTCTCTGTGAGTCAGAGTAACACTAAGCATATATCTCAGCTCCACGTCCTCTCTGTGAGTCAGAGTAACACTAAGCATATATCTCAGCTCCACGTCCTCTCTGTGAGTCAGAGTAACACTAAGCATATATCTCAGCTCCACGTCCTCTCTGTGAGTCAGAGTAACACTAAGCATATATCTCAGCTCCACGTCCTCTCTGTGAGTCAGAGTAACACTAAGCATATATCTCAGCTCCACGTCCTCTCTGTGAGTCAGAGTAACACTAAGCATATATCTCAGCTCCACGTCCTCTCTGTGAGTCAGAGTAACACTAAGCATATATCTCAGCTCCACGTCCTCTCTGTGAGTCAGAGTAACACTAAGCATATATCTCAGCTCCACGTCCTCTCTGTGAGTCAGAGTAACACTAAGCATATATCTCAGCTCCACGTCCTCTCTGTGAGTCAGAGTAACACTAAGCATATATCTCAGCTCCACGTCCTCTCTGTGAGTCAGAGTAACACTAAGCATATATCTCAGCTCCACGTCCTCTCTGTGAGTCAGAGTAACACTAAGCATATATCTCAGCTCCACGTCCTCTCTGTGAGTCAGAGTAACACTAAGCATATATCTCAGCTCCACGTCCTCTCTGTGAGTCAGAGTAACACTAAGCATATATCTCAGCTCCACGTCCTCTCTGTGAGTCAGAGTAACACTAAGCATATATCTCAGCTCCACGTCCTCTCTGTGAGTCAGAGTAACACTAAGCATATATCTCAGCTCCACGTCCTCTCTGTGAGTCAGAGTAACACTAAGCATATTGATAGAAGTATTTGTATGTTTAATGACTAAAGTGTTCCACCCCAAAACTGTGTGAAATGTGTTAGAATCATAAGACTATAATCTGATAATGTGTGTAGCTTAGTTAGAAGTACAATGAGGCAGTTGTCTTATTTTTGTAGTTAGGCAAGCAGAAGTGCAAACGTTAAAACCAATAACAGGAGATCGGTTTCAAAAACAGATGTCCCCACACAGGGAGGGGGAGTGAGAGACTTGCAGAATATTGTGAGAACGCGATAAACTATGTATGGGAGGGAATAGTGAAAAAATGCAGGTCTCTCCTATGATAAGGATTTGTGTGTGTGTGTGTGTGTGTGTGTGTGTGAGAGAGTATAAAAAGACTATACACCCATTTTGAGGCAGAGCTCTCATGAATAAAGAAACTGATTCATTGCAGAAATGGGACTTTGTTTAATTCATTATTAAACTAGAGCCTTACTCCCTCTGGGAATTATTCAAAGCTTGAGTTGACTTCAACCATTGAGATAACAACATTCTCGTGACAACTTGGTCCTTCGAGCCGGATCTCAACACCCCGTTTTCTGTCGTTCCGGGGGACACCGAAAACCGTGCACGGGCGGACGATACATCTGTATAGACAAAGACCTGCCCTCTGAGATTGTTTCGTTACAGACCAACTGGAAACGACAGGAACGGTGACGAGATCCAACCTACAATTGAAATCCCACTGCAAGGATAAAGGTCAGTAGTCTTTATTCATTAATTTTTGGGGGGGAGAATGATCTGAACTTGCAAGAACATAGAAATATTGCTGTAATTCTTGTATAGGGCAGAGAGTTGTTACCGAAATCCAGCAAGACTTGCCATTGTGGTAAGCATAGGAAGGAAGGCAGTGGGTCCGCTATTGACTCAAGGTATTCAGGCCAATACCAATATCAACTAGTTGATATTTAGACTGTCCATGGATACAGTTTTTAAAATATTAACAGGAAGGGAAATAACTATTATCGTGTGGTCCTCTGTAGCTCAGCTGGTAGAGCACGGCGCTTGTAACGCCAAGGTAGTGGGTTCGATCCCCGGGACCACCCCATACACAAAACAACAACAAAAAAATGTATGCACGCATGACTGTAAGTCGCATTGGATAAAAGCGTCTGCTAAATGGCATATTATTATTATAGATAGATACATTAAACAAGTCAAAAGTCATAAACGACTGTAGATTTGCTGTAACTCTATCCGTTTCATGAAACTGGAGCCTTGACAAACTTCCGGGTTACCGATAGTGTTAACTAATAATCACATGAGGTTGTATACGTGTGAGACCTAATGATCCATCGAAAGTCGCGATAATTAATTGTTTCAAGGAAGGGGACTAAAATAGGTCGCGTGAGAAAGAATGGTTGTCCCGTCCGTTTCATGAAACTGGGGTCTTAAAACACTCTGGGTTGAATAATATAAATGGTTAATTACAAAAGTTGATCATAACATTTGCTCAAAAGTCGCACCTAATAATAAGTCCAAAGGAAAATAATTATTGAGTGAATTATAACTAGATTATAGGGACATACGGAAATTCTTTCTCGCAAATATATATATATACAGTGGGGAGAACAAGTATTTCATACACTGCCGATTTTGCAGGTTTTCCTACTTAAAAAGCATGTAGAGGTCTGTAATTTTTTATCATAGGTACACTTCAGCTGTGAGAGACGGGATCTAAAACAAAAATCCAGAAAATCACATTGTATGATTTTTAAGTAATTCATTTGCATTTTATTGCACGACATAAGTATTTGATACATCAGAAAAGCAGAACTTAATATTGGGTACAGAAACCTTTGTTTGCAATTACAGAGATCATACGTTTCCTGTAGGTCTTGACCAGGTTTGCACACACTGAAGCAGGGATTTTGGCCCACTCCTCCATACAGACCTTCTCCAGATCCTTCAGGTTTCGGGGCTGTCGCTGGGCAATACAGACTTTCAGCTCCCTCCAAAGATTTTCTATTGGGTTCAGGTCTGGAGACTGGTTAGGCCACTCCAGGACCTTGAGATGCTTCTTACGGGGCCACTCCTTAGTTGCCCTGGCTGTGTGTTTCGGGTCGTTGTCATGCTGGAAGACCCAGCCACGACCCATCTTCAATGCTCTTACTGAGGGAAGGAGGTTGTTGGCCAAGATCTCGCGATACATGGCCCCATCCGTCCTCCCCTCAATACGGTGCAGTCGTCCTGTCCCCTTTGCAGAAAAGCATCCCCAAAGAATGATGTTTCCACCTCCATGCTTCACGGTTGGGATGGTGTTCTTGGGGTTGTACTCATCCTTCTTCTTCCTCCAAACACAGCGAGTGGAGTTTAGACCAAAAAGCTCTATTTTTGTCTCATCAGACCACATGACCTTCTCCCATTCCTCCTCTGGATCATCCAGATGGTCATTGGCAAACTTCAGACGGGCCTGGACATGCGCTGGCTTGAGCAGGGGGACCTTGCGTGCGCTGCAGGATTTTAATCCATGACGGCGTAGTGTGTTACTAATGGTTTTCTTTGAGACTGTGGTCCCAGCTCTCTTCAGGTCATTGACCAGGTCCTGCCGTGTAGTTCTGGGCTGATCCCTCACCTTCCTCATTATCATTGATGCCCCACGAGCTGAGATCTTGCATGGAGCCCCAGACCGAGGGTGATTGACCGTCATCTTGAACTTCTTCCATTTTCTAATAATTGCGCCAACAGTTGTTGCCTTCTCACCAAGCTGCTTGCCTATTGTCCTGTAGCCCATCCCAGCCTTGTGCAGGTCTACAATGTTATCCCTGATGTCCTTACACAGCTCTCTGGTCTTGGCCATTGTGGAGAGGTTGGAGTCTGTTTGATTGAGTGTGTGGACAGGTGTCTTTTATACAGGTAACGAGTTCAAACAGGTGCAGTTAATACAGGTAATGAGTGGAGAACAGGAGGGCTTCTTAAAGAGAAACTAACAGGTCTGTGAGAGCCAGAATTCTTACTGGTTGGTAGGTGATCAAATACTTATGTCATGCAATAAAATGCAAATTAATTACTTAAAAATCATACAATGTGATTTTCTGGATTTTTGTTTTAGATTCTGTCTCTCACAGTTGAAGTGTACCTACAGACCTCTACATGCTTTGTAAGTAGGAAAACCTGCAAAATCGGCAGTGTATCAAATACTTGTTCTCCTCACTGTATCTAGATAGTCGACATGGGAAGTAAATCCTCAAAGGAGATCCCGGGGATGAAAGATATATGGAATCTAGGGATAAAAGGAACCTCCGTCATGGAACTAGGTGGAGGGAGAGGTATGGATTCGAGGGACGTCTGGACGCAGACAAGCTCGAATCCATGGTAAAACAGATGCACAAGGTGTGTAAAGGCAGAGCAGAGAGAGAGAGCGAGTGGAAGGGCTAGATACTGCCAGGGTGTGGCTCTCTGAGGCTCGGAAGAGAGAGGAGGGTGAGAGACAGAAAAAGGAAGTTATAGAGAAAGAAGTAAGAAAGGGAGGTCTAATAAAGAACCAACAGCTCCCCCTGTAGAAAAGTCTGGATCCAGAATATATCCCTCCTTGGTAGATCAGGCCTGGAGGGAAAATCCAGACTATGAAGTGGTTGTGGTAAGGGTAAGGGTTCAACAGCAGGCTGCCACCCCCTTACCAGAACCAACGGGCAGCTGAGGTTCTCAAGAAACTATTGGAAGGACAACAGCGAACTGAATTGGAATTGAAAAAATGAAAGAGAGTGATGAGACGAAGAGAGAAGGATAAGGAAGTTAGAATAGGGGGGGGGGGGGGGGACAATAAAGGGATCAAGGAGTGGAAGGGTGGAAAACCCATGACTCTAAGGAGACTTGAACCCCACAATAAAAGTCCAGTCAGGAGGGAGGAACAGGAGGACTCAGAACAGAGCTCAGGAGAGAGTCAGTATGAGTCAGGAGATTAGGGAACAGGAGTAGGGCCAGTACCCAATGATAGCCTTACCTAATCCATTGGCAGGGAATGATGGAGCCCCGGCAACCTTAGATGTATACAGACCATGGACACAGAGGGCCCGAGCGGTAGAAGTGATGATACACCCAAAAAACAGGAATAGAAGGATTCAGAAGGGATCTGGAAGGTCTGGCCGCAAGCTTTAAGTTAAACGCAGGGGAAATTGAGAGAGCAGTCAGACAGATGGTGGGGAAGGACTGGGCGGCCGTCAGAGGCCAGTGGGTCCCAGGGGATGCACAGGGGGGCTGATAATGGACAATATGTTGGGAGAATAACTGAACTGTGTAATAACCTAAGGGAACATTACCACCGTCACGCAGACTTCTCTAAAGTACATGAGTGTAAGCAAGGAGAGAGTGAGACCGTCAGCCAATACTTGGAGAGGCTGAACCAGGCACAGGGGAATGATATGCCCTACCACCAGCAATTAAAGATAGCATTCCTCAGTGGAATGAGACCAGAGATAAGCAGAACCATTAAAAATACTTTGGTGGGGTGGGGAACGGCATCGTTGGCTGAGGTTAAAAGATATGCAATCCATCATGAGCAGAATAACAGACAGGACCGAGCCAAGAAAGAGCAGAAGGGAGCAGAGTACCTAATCGCCACTCTGGGAGTGTAACACTCTGGCTCCGGGACTTTTGGATTTGAGCCAGGGTGTATTTGTTTTGTTGGGTATTTGTTGTGGGGTTGGTTGTAAGGGTGTATTCGGTTGGTTGTGTTTTGGGTGTATTTCTATGTTGGTAGTTCTGTTGTGTGTATTTCTAGGTTTGGTCATTGACTCCCAATCGGAGGTAACGAGTGTCAGCTGTCGGCTCGTTATCTCTGATTGGGAGCCATATTTATTCTGTATGTTTTCTTGTGGGCATTGTGGGTTATTGTTCCAGTTTAGTCATTGTCACTATTGGACTTCACATTCGTCGCTTTGGGTTTGTTGTTTTTGGTTGCTTTAAGTAAATAAAGTCAACATGTTCTTTTCACTCGCTGCGCCTTGGTCTCCTTCACTCCTCGACGACCGTGACAGAATAACCCACCACAAAAGGACCAAGCAGCGCGTCCAGGAGCAAAGGGTCTGGACATGGGAGGAGGCGCCGGGTCAGGAGAGAACGTTGGTGGATGTCCTCCTCGGCTGGGGACATATTACCCAGGAGGAGGCCGTCCGGTACCGGAGGGCGATGAAGGGGGAGAACCTGACAGGAGAGGAGCAACGGCATCGGCAGGGCCATCGTCGGAAGGACGGGAGGCAACCCCAAAAAGTTTTTTGGGGGGGGCACATGGCTTGGGCGGCTGGGCAGCAGGAGGCTGCCACAGGGAGAAAAGGAGAGAAGGCTAACGGAGTACGGGAGCCATTGGCGAGTAGAGGGAGGGAAGTGTTTGTGGCACGGCGTGAAGGACTGATGTGTGTTGCCAGTCCGGTCCGGCCCGTTCCTGATCCTCGGTTGAGGCCAGTGGTGTGTGTTCCCGGTACGGACCGGCCTGTTCCTACTCCAAGCACCAGGTCCACGGTGTGCTACGCCAGCCCGACCCGGCCTGTTCCGGCCACTCGCACCAGGGATGCGGTGCGCGTCGCCAGCCCAGCCCGGCCTGTTCCTGCTCCACGCACCAGGGATAGGGTGCGCTTCGCCAGCCCGGCCCGGCCTGTTCCGGCCACTCGCACCAGGGATACGGTGCGCGTCGCCAGCTCAGCCCGGCCTGTTCCTACTCCACGCACCAGGGATACGGTGCGCTTCGCCAGCCCGGCCCGGCCTGTTCCGGCCACTCGCACCAGGGATACGGTGCGCGTCGCCAGCCCAGCCCGGCCTGTTCCTACTCCACGCACCAGGGATACGGTGCGCTTCGCCAGCCCGGCCCGGCCTGTTCCGGCCTCTCGCACCAGGGATACGGTGCGCGTCGCCAGCCCAGCCCGGCCTGTTCCTGCTCTCCGCACTAGGCCTTATGTGCGTCCCCAGGGTCCAGCATGCCCTGTTGCTGCTCTCCGCACTAGGCCTTATGTGCGTCCCCAGGGCCAAGCATGCCCTGTTGCTGCTTCCCGCACTAGCCCTGAGATGCGTGTCCGCAGCCCGGTACCTCCAGTTCCGGCACCACGCATCAGGCCTACGGTGCGTCCCCAGGGCCAAGCATGCCCTGTTGCTTCTCCCCGCACTAGCCCTGAGATGCGTGTCCTCAGCCCGGTACCTCCAGTTCCGGCACCACGCACCAGGCCTACGGTGCGCCTCAGACGGCCAGAGTCTGCCGTCTGCCCAACGGGGCCTGAACTGTCCGTCTGCCCAACGGGGCCTGAACTGTCCGTCTGCCCAACGCCGTCTGAAATGTCCGTCTGCCCAACGGCGCCTGAACTGCCCGTCTGCCCAACGCCGTCTGAACTGTCCGTCTGCCAAGCGCCGCAGGAACTGCCCGTCTGTACTGAGCCTGCAAAGCCGCCCGTCTGCCATGAGCCTTCAGAGCCGTCCGCCAGACCGGAGCCGCTAGAGCTCTCCGCCAGACAGGAGCAGCCAGAGCCTTCCGCCAGACAGGATCAGCCAGAGCCTTCCGCCAGACAGGAGCAGCCAGAGCCTTCCGCCAGACAGGATCAGCCAGAGCCTTCCGCCAGACAGGATCAGCCAGAGCCTTCCGCCAGACAGGATCAGCCAGAGCCTTCCGCCAGACAGGATCAGCCAGAGCCTTCCGCCAGACAGGATCAGCCAGAGCCTTCCGCCAGCCAGGATCCGCCAGAGCCGTCCAGCCAGGATCCGCCAGAGCCGTCCAGCCAGGATCCGCCAGAGCCGTCCAGCCAGGATCCGCCAGAGCCGTCCAGCCGGGATCCGCCAGAGCCTTCCAGCCGGGATCAGCCAGAGCCTTCCGCCAGCCAGGATCCGCCAGAGCCGTCCAGCCAGGATCCGCCAGAGCCGTCCAGCCAGGATCCGCCAGAACCAGCTAGTCAGGTACTGTCCCTTAGTCCGGTGCTGCCCCTTAGTCCGGTGCTGCCCCTTAGTCCGGTGCCGCCCCTTAATCCAGTGGGGTTTAATTGGGGGGTGGTCATGTGGAGGAGGCTAGGGAAGCGGGTGGTGACTAAGGTGGGGTGGGGACCACGACCAGGGCCAGAACCGCCACCGTGGACAGACGCCCACCCAGACCCTCCCCGAGACTGTATGCTGGTGCGCCCGGAGTGCGCACCTTTAGGGGGGGGTACTGTAACACTCTGGCTCCGGGACTTTTGGATTTGAGCCAGGGTGTATTTGTTTTGTTGGGTATTTGTTGTGGGGTTGGTTGTAAGGGTGTATTCGGTTGGTTGTGTTTTGGGTGTATTTCTATGTTGGTAGTTCTGTTGTGTGTATTTCTAGGTTTGGTCATTGACTCCCAATCGGAGGTAACGAGTGTCAGCTGTCGGCTCGTTATCTCTGATTGGGAGCCATATTTATTCTGTATGTTTTCTTGTGGGCATTGTGGGTTATTGTTCCAGTTTAGTCATTGTCACTATTGGACTTCACATTCGTCGCTTTGGGTTTGTTGTTTTTGGTTGCTTTAAGTAAATAAAGTCAACATGTTCTTTTCACTCGCTGCGCCTTGGTCTCCTTCACTCCTCGACGACCGTGACAGGGAGAGAGGAGATAGGGGTAGAAACCTAGGAGATAGAGGAGATAGGGGTAGAAACCTAGGAGAGAGAGGAGATAGGGGTAGAAACCCAGGAAAGAGGGAGGGCTACAACGGAGGTAATAAGTGCTTTAACTGTAGCCAGGAAGGAAAATTGGGTAAAATTGCTTACCTATAGTGTTGATGACCATTAGAGTAACCCCAGATAAAAATGGGTTATCACCCTTCGAGAAGGTGTTTGGAAGACCATACAGAAAGCCCGAGTTAGGCAGACTAGAACAGGCAGACATAGAGGCAGAAGATACATTAGCAGAACACATGAGGAGATTATTCATTAACCAAACACGTATGTCAAAGATTTTGTGCCCCACAGGAGAACTAAAGGAGAAGGTAACCCACTCCATCCAACCAGGTGACTGGGTGTGGATCCAATCCCTAAAGAAGAAAGACTGGAAGCAGCCCCGTTGGGAAGGTCCATATCAGGTCCTGTTGGTGACGGCCTTCGCTGTAAGAATTGCGGAAAGATCCACCTGGGTGCATGTCACACACTGCAAAAAGGTCAACCCAGCCACACCTGACGAACAAACACGGAGTTAGGAGAAAGAACCGATCACCACTAGGGCTCGGGGGTTGGCTCCTTAACGAAGATTCCCTTACCCTGTCTGATCATCCCTGTGTGAGTTCGGTAGAAGGTAAAGCAATGGGTTGGCCTCTGGCGTCTGACATGTTCGCAGGACGAGGGTGGGGATTCACAGGTCTCCTGACGGTAGGTGGCTGTCTGATTGTGGGAGTCATGCTCACCCAAACCCTTCCGACCCGCCAGAAGTAGTAGTTAACCTAACTCAATTTAGGAAGGCAAAAACAGGCAGAAAAGACAGCTTGACGTAGGGAAAGGGGAAGTACTAGTGACTGTAGGAAAGGACGCCTCATTCGAGTTCTTTATAGACCAAGTGGGGAATCTGGCCGATTGGCAGGCTAAGAGTCTCACAACCTGGGGACGATATATGTATGTATGTCACCATGTAACTCCTGGGATCGTGTTGTGGCTCATACAGGGTATGCAAATTTGAACACCCGTTACGGGTCCAGATGGACGGTTGTGAAGGCAGGGAAACACATCCTGAGTCAGGAGTGTAACCCCAGACAACAGAAATATTGTTTAAAAGTACGAATAAACATAAAAAGGTACAGCAGATGGATTTCGGTCTATGGTATGTAGGGTTTGACCAAAATGGAGTGGATACCGTAGTGCCCCTATGGGTAAAAAAGCAGCAGGTCAAATCACAATACAACCTCACCACTGATAATACAATAGTGAATTCCTCTAAAGGTCAGGGAACTGATGGGAATGATACAGGTAGTGGAGACCAAGGACCTAAAAGAAGTATACAGGAAGTGGAGACTGGGTTCCGGGATCCAAACCTATGGTTGGAATGGATACAGTATACGGCAAGAACTATGTCCAAGGAGGACTGTTACGCCTGTGGAACAGCTAAACCTAGGTTAACCACTACTCCGTTCCCCTTGACGGGCTTTAACTCTCCGTCAGGTTTATCCTGCATGGTTAAACTGTTCAAGCCACTTGGGAATGTGGTGAATGAGTCTTGTGTTAACTTGCACTATCTGTATCCCCCGGTATCGAAGTCCCCCCGACCTAGATTACCCACGTTCGAAGTTTCGGGGGAAGTCTTATTAATGTTTTTCCAGGACGGACAAAACAGGGTACGAGGTAGGATACATCAGCTCCTTTTCCCATACAGAGAATGTTACATCTAAGGAGTCTATGACTAATCACTCTTCTGCATTGCAGCCCGAGGATTTTAGGGAACAGAACCAGGCCCGCGCTGACATCTGGTGCTTGTGTGGTGGTAACAGACTATGGCCCAAACTCCATGCGAATTGGACTGGAACCTGTGCGTTAGCTCAGCTGGTAATGCCTTTCACCCTCATCAAATGATCTAACATGTCAGAGACTGATGGGTTGTCGCGTAAAAAGCGAGACCTCCTTCCGGGATCCTTTGATGAGAGGATATATATTGATGGGATAAGGAGTCCCTCAAGGGGTTCCAGACGAATTCAAAGCTAGGAATCAGATCCCAGCTGGGTTTGAGTCAAGTCTTTTCTGGTGGTCAACAATTAATAAGAATGTGGATTGGATAAATTACATCTACTACAACCAGCAGAGATTTATTAACCACACTCGTGATGCAATAAAGGGATTGGCTGAGCAGACAGCGGCAACTAGCTTAATGGCATGGCAGAATAGAATAGCTTTAGATATGCTCTTATAATAATAATAATATAATATGCCATTTAGCAGACGCTTTTATCCAAATACAGTCAAGCGTGCATACATTTTTTGTGTATGGGGGGTGGTCCCGGGGATCGAACCCACTACCTTGGCGTTACAAGCGCCGTGCTCTACCAGCTGAGCTACAGAGGACCACCTCTTGGCTGAAAAGGGGCGGGGTTTGTGTTTTGTTTGGATCTATGTGCTGTACTTTCATCCCCAATAATACAGCACCTGACGGGTCAGTGACCAAGGCTCTTTAGGGACTCACCACGCTGGCGAACGAACTGGCTGAGAACTCTGGTATCGATAACTCACTAACCGGTTGGTTCGATAACATGTTTGGAAAATGGAAGACTATTGTAGCGACTGTATTGGGGGGGGGGGGCGGCTCTGGCTGGGATGATCATACTGGTGTTATGTGGATGTTGCTTAATCCCGTGTGTGTGAAATCCTAACAAGAAGTGTTATGGTTGGAAAGTAAAACATTTGATAGTATGTCAGGCAAATTGTATTCTTTATAGTGTGTTTTGTACTAGTGATTCATTTTATATGCAAAACAAGTTGTATGCTTTTGGTGTGTGTTTCATTTTATAACAATGTATTTTGAGTGTGTGTGGAATATTTAGTCAATGGGTGGATTGATAGAAGATTTGTATGTTTAATGACTAAAGTGTTCCACCCCGAAACTGTGTGAAATGTGTTAGAATCATAAGACTATAATCTGATAATGTGTGTAGCATAGTTAGAAGTACAATGAGACAGTTGTCTTATTTTTGTAGTTAGGCAAGCAGAAGTGCAAACGTTAAAACCAATAACAGGAGACCGGTTTCAAAAACAGATGTCCCCACACAGGGAGGGGGAGTGAGAGGCTTGCAGAATATTGTGAGAACTCGATAAACTATGTATGGGAGGGAATAGTGAAAAAATGCAGCCTGCCTGAGCAAGGAGTAGGTTATGATAAGGATGTGTGTGTGTGTGTGTGTGTGTGTGTGTGTATGTGTGTGTGTGAGTATATATTTATATATATATATATATCTCAGCTCCACGTCCTCTCTGTGAGTCAGAGTAACACTAAGCATATATCTCAGCTCCACGTCCTCTCTGTGAGTCAGAGTAAAACTAAGCATAAATCTCAGCTCCACGTCCTCTCTGTGAGTCAGAGTAACACTAAGCATATATCTCAGCTCCACGTCCTCTCTGTGAGTCAGAGTAACACTAAGCATATATCTCAGCTCCACGTCCTCTCTGTGAGTCAGAGTAACACTAAGCATATATCTCAGCTCCACGTCCTCTCTGTGAGTCAGAGTAACACTAAGCATATATCTCAGCTCCACGTCCTCTCTGTGAGTCAGAGTAACACTAAGAATATATCTCAGCTCCGCGTCCTCTCTGTGAGTCAGAGTAACACTAAGCATATATCTCAGCTCCACGTCCTCTCTGTGAGTCAGAGTAACACTAAGCATATATCTCAGCTCCGCGTCCTCTCTGTGAGTCAGAGTAACACTAAGCATATATCTCAGCTCCACGTCCTCTCTGTGAGTCAGAGTAACACTAAGCATATATCTCAGCTCCACGTCCTCTCTGTGAGTCAGAGTAACACTAAGCATATATCTCAGCTCCACGTCCTCTCTGTGAGTCAGAGTAACACTAAGCATATATCTCAGCTCCACGTCCTCTCTGTGAGTCAGAGTAACACTAAGCATATATCTCAGCTCCACGTCCTCTCTGTGAGTCAGAGTAACACTAAGCATATATCTCAGCTCCACGTCCTCTCTGTGAGTCAGAGTAACACTAAGCATATATCTCAGCTCCACGTCCTCTCTGTGAGTCAGAGTAACACTAAGCATATATCTCAGCTCCACGTCCTCTCTGTGAGTCAGAGTAACACTAAGCATATATCTCAGCTCCACGTCCTCTCTGTGAGTCAGAGTAACACTAAGCATATATCTCCGCTCCACGTCCTCTCTGTGAGTCAGAGTAACACTAAGCATATATCTCAGCTCCACGTCCTCTCTGTGAGTCAGAGTAACACTAAGCATATATCTCAGCTCCACGTCCTCTCTGTGAGTCAGAGTAACACTAAGCATATTGATAGAAGTATTTGTATGTTTAATGACTAAAGTGTTCCACCCCTCCCTGTGTGAAATGTGTTAGAATCATAAGACTATAATCTGATAATGTGTGTAGTTTAGTTAGAAGTACAATGAGACAGTTGTCTTATTTTTGTAGTTAGGCAAGCAGAAGGGCAAACGTTAAAACCAATAACAGGAGACCGGTTTCAAAAACAGATGTCTCCACACAGGGAGGGGGAGTGAGAGGCTTGCAGAATATTGTGAGAACACGATAAACTATGTATGGGAGGGAATAGTGAAAAAATGCAGCCTGCCTGAGCAAGGAGTAGGTTATGATAAGGATGTGTGTGTGTGTGTGTGTGTGTGTGTGTGTGTGTGTGTGTGTGTGTGTGTGTGTGTGTGAGAGTATAAAAAGACTGTACACCCATTTTGAGGCAGAGCTCTCATGAATAAAGAAACTGATTCATTGCAGAAATGGGACTTTGTTTAATTCATTATTAAAACTAGAGCCTTACACCCTCTGGGAATTATTCAAAGCTTGAGTTGACTTCAACCATTGAGATAACAAAATTCTCGTGACAACTTGGTCCTTCGAGCCGGATCTCAACACCCAAATTCTTGTGACACATATATCTCAGCTCTACGTCCTCTCTGTGAGTCAGAGTAACATTAAGCATATATCTCAGCTCCACGTCCTCTCTGTGAGTCAGAGTAACACTTAGCATATATCTCAGCTCCACGTCCTCTCTGTGAGTCAGAGTAACACTAAGCATATATCTCAGCTCCACGTCCTCTCTGTGAGTCAGAGTAACACTAAGCATATATCTCAGCTCTACGTCCTCTCTGTGAGTCAGAGTAACACTAAGCATATATCTCAGCTCCACGTCCTCTCTGTGAGTCAGAGTAACACTAAGCATATATCTCAGCTCCACGTCCTCTCTGTGAGTCAGAGTAACACTAAGCATATATCTCAGCTCCACGTCCTCTCTGTGAGTCAGAGTAACACTAAGCATATATCTCAGCTCCACGTCCTCTCTGTGAGTCAGAGTAACACTAAGCATATATCTCAGCTCCACGTCCTCTCTGTGAGTCAGAGTAACACTAAGCATATTGATAGAAGTATTTGTATGTTTAATGACTAAAGTGTTCCACCCCGAAACTGTGTGAAATGTGTTAGAATCATAAGACTATAATCTGATAATGTGTGTAGTTTAGTTAGAAGTACAATGAGACAGTTGTCTTATTTTTGTAGTTAGGCAAGCAGAAGGGCAAACGTTAAAACCAATAACAGGAGATCGGTTTCAAAAACAGATGTCCCCACACAGGGAAGGGGAGTGAGAGGCTTGCAGAATATTGTGAGAACGCGATAAACTATGTATGGGAGGGAATAGTGAAAAAATGCAGCCTGCCTGAGCAAGGAGTAGGTTATGATAAGGATGTGTGTGTGTGTGTGTGTGTGTGTGTGTGTGTGTGTGTGTGTGTGTGTGTGTGTGTGTGTGTGTGTGTGTGTGTGTGTGTGTGTGTGTGTGAGAGTATAAAAAGACTATACACCCATTTTGAGGCAGAGCTCTCATGAATAAAGAAACTGATTCATTGCAGAAATGGGACTTTGTTTAATTCATTATTAAAACTAGAGCCTTACACCCTCGGGGAATTATTCAAAGCTTGAGTTGACTTCAACCATTGAGATAACAAAATTCTCGTGACAACTTGGTCCTTCGAGCCGGATCTCAACACCCGTTTTCTGTCGTTCCGGGGGGACACCGAAAACCGTGCACGGGGCGGACGATACATCCGTATAGACAAAGACCTGCCCTCTGATATTGGGGGTTTCGTTACAGACCGGTGGCAAACTGGAAACGACAGGAACGGTGACGAGATCCAACCTACAATTGAAATCCCACTGCAAGGATAAGGTCAGTAGTCTTTATTCATTGACTTTGGGGGGGAGAATGATCTGAACTTGCAAGAACATAGAAATATTGCTGTAATTCTTGTATAGGGCAGAGAGTTGTTACCGAAGTCCAGCAAGACTTGCCATTGTGGTAAGCATAGGAAGGAAGGAAGTGGGTCCGCTATTGACTCAAGGTATACAGGCCAATACCAATATCAACTAGTTGATATTTAGACTGTCCATGGATACAGTTTTTAAAATATTAACAGGAAGGGAAATAACTATTATCGTGTGGTCCTCTGTAGCTCAGCTGGTAGAGCACGGCGCTTGTAACGCCAAGGTAGTGGGTTCGATCCCCGGGACCACCCCATACACAAAACAACAACAAAAAAATGTATGCACGCATGACTGTAAGTCGCATTGGATAAAAGCGTCTGCTAAATGGCATATTATTATTATAGATAGATACATTAAACAAGTCAAAAGTCATAAACGACTGTAGATTTGCTGTAACTCTATCCGTTTCATGAAACTGGAGCCTTACAAAACTTCCGGGTTACCGATTGTGTTAACTAATAATCACATGAGGTTGTATACGTGTGAGACCTAATGATCCATCGAAAGTTGCGATAATTAATTGTTTCAAGGAAGGGACTAAAATAGGTTGCGTGAGAAAGAATGGTTGTCCCGTCCGTTTCATGAAACTGGGGTCTTAAAACACTCTGGGTTGAATAATTTAAATGGTTAATTACAAAAGCAGATCATAACATTTGCTCAAAAGTCGCACCTAATAATAAGTCCAAAGGAAAATAATTATTGAGTGAATTGTAACTAGATTATAGGGACATACGGACATTTTTTCTCGCAAATATATATATATATACAGTGGGGAGAACAAGTATTTCATACACTGCCGATTTTGCAGGTTTTCCTACTTAAAAAGCATGTAGAGGTCTGTAATTTTTTATCATAGGTACACTTCAGCTGTGAGAGATGGGATCTAAAACAAAAATCCAGAAAATCACATTGTATGATTTTTAAGTAATTAATTTGCATTTTATTGCATGACATAAGTATTTGATACATCAGAAAAGCAGAACTTAATATTTGGTACAGAAACTTTTGTTTGCAATTACAGAGATCACACGTTTCCTGTAGGTCTTGACCAGGTTTGCACACACTGCAGCAGGGATTTTGGCCCACTCCTCCATACAGACCTTCTCCAGATCCTTCAGGTTTCGGGGCTGTCGCTGGGCAATACGGACTTTCAGCTCCCTCCAAAGATTTTCTATTGGGTTCAGGTCTGGAGACTGGCTAGGCCACTCCAGGACCTTGAGATGCTTCTTACGGGGCCACTCCTTAGTTGCCCTGGCTGTGTGTTTCGGGTCATTGTCATGCTGGAAGACCCAGCCACGACCCATCTTCAATGCTCTTACTGAGGGAAGGAGGTTGTTGGCCAAGATCTCGCGATACACGGCCCCATCCATCCTCCCCTCAATACGGTGCAGTCGTCCTGTCCCCTTTGCAGAAAAGCATCCCCAAAGAATGATGTTTCCACCTCCATGCTTCACGGTTGGGATGGTGTTCTTGGGGTTGTACTCATCCTTATTCTTCCTCCAAACACGGCGAGTAGAGTTTAGACCAAAAAGCTATATTTTTGTCTCATCAGACCACATTACCTTTTCCCATTCCTCCTCTGGATCATCCAGATGGTCATTGGCAAACTTCAGACGGGCCTGGACATGCGCTGGCTTGAGCAGGGGGACCTTGCATGCGCTGCAGGATTTTAATCCATGACAGCGTAGTGTGTTACTAATGGTTTTCTTTGAGACTGTGGTCCCAGCTCTCTTCAGGTCATTGACCATGTCCTGCCGTGTAGTTCGAGGGTGATTGACCATCATCTTGAACTTCTTCCATTTTCTAATAATTGCGCCAACAGTTGTTGCCTTCTCACCAAGCTGCTAGCCTATTGTCCTGTAGCCCATCCCAGCCTTGTGCAGGTCTACAATTTTATCCCTGATGTCCTTACACAGCTCTCTGGTCTTGGCCATTGTGGAGAGGTTGGAGTCTGTTTGATTGAGTGTGTGGACAGGTGTCTTTTATACAGGTAACGAGTTCAAACAGGTGCAGTTAATACAGGTAATGAGTGGAGAACAGGAGGGCTTCTTAAAGAAAAACTAACAGGTCTGTGAGAGCCAGAATTCTTACTGGTTGGTAGGTGATCAAATACTTATGTCATGCAATAAAATGCAAATTAATTACTTAAAAATCATACAATGTGATTTTCTGGATTTTTGTTTTAGATTCTGTCTCTCACAGTTGAAGTGTACCTACAGACCTCTACATGCTTTGTAAGTAGGAAAACCTGCAAAATCGGCAGTGTATCAAATACTTGTTCTCCTCACTGTATCTAGATAGTCGACATGGGAAGTAAATCCTCAAAGGAGATCCCGGGGATGAAAGATATATGGAATCTAGGGATAAAAGGAACCTCCGTCATGGAACTAGGTGGAGGGAGAGGTATGGATTCGAATCCATGGTAAAACAGATGCACAAGGTGTGTAAAGGCAGAGCAGAGAGAGAGAGAGAGTGGAAGGGCTAGATACTGCCAGGGTGTGGCTCTCTGAGGCTCGGAAGAGAGAGGAGGGTGAGAGACAGAAAAAAGGAAGTTAAAGAGAAAGAAGCAAGAAAGGGAGGTCTAATAAAGAACCAACAGCTCCCCCTGTAGAAAGGTCTGGATCCAGAATATATCCCTCCTTGGTAGATCAGGCCTGGAGGGAAAATCCAGACGATGAAGTGGTTGTGGTAAGGGGAAGGGTTCAACAGCAGGCTGAACCAGAACCAAGGGGCAGCTGAGGTTCTCAAGAACCTATTGGAAGGACAACAGCGAACTGAATTGGAATTGAAAAAATGAAAGAGAGAGAGGAGACAAAGTGATAAGGATAAGGAAGTTAGAATAGGGGGGGGGGGGACAATAAAGGGATCAAGGAGTGGAAGGGTGGAAAACCCATGACTCTAAGGAGACTTGAACCCCACAATAAAAGTCCAGTCAGGAGGGAGGAACAGGAGGACTCAGAACTGAGCTCAGGAGAGAGTCAGTATGAGTCAGGAGATGAGGGAACAGGAGTAGGGCCCATGTACCCAATGATAGCCTTACCTAATCCATTGGCAGGGAATGATGGAGCCCCGGCAACCTTAGATGTATACAGGCCATGGACACAGAGGGCCCGAGCGGTAGAAGGGATGATACACCCCAAAACAGGAATAGAAGAATTCAGAAGGGATCTGGAAGGTCTGGCCGCAAGCTTTAAGTTAAACGCAGGGGAAATTGAGAGAGCAGTCAGACAGATGGTGGGGAAGGACTGGGCGGCCGTCAGAGGCCAGTGGGTCCCAGGGGATGCACAGGGAGGCACTCTTGCCATGGGCTGATAATGGACAATATGTTGGGAGAATAACTGAACTGTGTAATAACCTAAGGGAACATTACCACCATCACGCAGACTTCTCTAAAGTACATGAGTGTAAGCAAGGAGAGAGTGAGACCGTCAGCCAATACTTGGAGAGGCTGAACCAGGCACAGGGGAATGATATGCCCTACCACCAGCAATTAAAGATAGCATTCCTCAGTGGAATGAGACCAGAGATAAGCAGAACCATTAAAAACACTTTGGTGGGGTGGGGAACGGCATCGTTGGCTGAGGTTAAAAGATATGCAATCCATCATGAGCAGAATAACAGACAGGACCGAGCCAAGAAAGAGCAGAAGGGAGCAGAGTACCTAATCGCCACTCTGGGAGAGAGGAGATAGGGGTAGAAACCTAGGAGATAGAGGAGATAGGGGTAGAAACCTAGGAGAGAGAGGAGATAGGGGTAGAAACCCAGGAAAGAGGGAGGGCTACAACGGAGGTAATAAGTGCTTTAACTGTAGCCAGGAAGGAAAATTGGGTAAAATTGCTTACCTATAGTGTTGATGACCATTAGAGTAACCCCAGATAAAGATGGGTTATCACCCTTCGAGAAGGTGTTTGGAAGACCATACAGAATGCCTGAGTTAGGCAGACTAGAACAGGCAGACATAGAACTACATTAGCAGAACAGAACATGAGGAGACTGTTCATTAACCAAACACGTATGTCAAAGATTTTGTGCCCCACAGGAGAACTAAAGGAGAAGGTAACCCACTCTATCCACCCAGGTGACTGGGTGTGGATCCAATCCTTAAAGAAGAAAGACTGGAAGCAGCCCCGTTGGGAAGGTCCATATCAGGTCCTGTTGGTGACGGCCTTCGCTGTAAGAATTGCGGAAAGATCCACCTGGGTGCATGTCACACACTGCAAAAAGGTCAACCCAGCCACACCTGACGAACAAACACGGAGTTAGGAGAAAGAACCGATCACCACTAGGGCTCGGGGGTTGGCTCCTTAACGAAGATTCCCTTACCCTGTCTGATCATCCCTGTGTGAGTTCGGTAGAAGGTAAAGCAATGGGTTGGCCTCTGGCGTCTGACATGTTCGCAGGACGAGGGTGGGGATTTACATTTACGGTAGGTGGCTGTCTGATTGTGGGAGTCATACTCCTAGCTCACCCAAACCCTTCCGACCCGCCAGAAGTAGTAGTTAACCTAACTCAATTTAGGAAGGCAAAAACAGGCAGAAAAGACAGCTTGACGTAGGGAAAGGGGAAGTACTAGTGACTGTAGGAAAGGACGCCTCATTCGAGTTCTTTATAGACCAAGTGGGGAATCTGGCCGATTGGCAGGCTAAGAGTCTCACAACCTGGGGACGATATATGTATGTATGTCACCATGTAACTCCTGGGATCGTGTTGTGGCTCATACAGGGTATGCAAATTTGAACACCCGTTACGGGTCCAGATGGACGGTTGTGAAGGCAGGGAAATACATCCGGAGTCAGGAGTGTAACCCCAGACAACAGAAATATTGTTTAAAAGTACGAATAAACATAAAAAAGGTACAGCAGATGGATTTCGGTCTATGGTATGTAGGGTTTGACCAAAATGGAGTGGATACCGTAGTGCCCCTATGGGTAAAAAAGCAGCAGGTCAAATCACAATACAACCTCACCACTGATAATACAATAGTGAATTCCTCTAAAGGTCAGGGAACTGATGGGAATGATACAGGTAGTGGAGACCAAGGACCTAAAAGAAGTAGTGGAAGTGGAGACTGGGTTCCGGGATCCAAACCTATGGTTGGAATGGATACAGTATACGGCAAGAACTATGTCCAAGGAGGACTGATACACCTGTGGAACAGCTAAACCTAGGTTAACCACTACTCCGTTCCCCTTGACGGGCTTTAACTCTCCGTCAGGTTTATCCTGCATGGTTAAACTGTTCAAGCCACTTGGGAATGTGGGGAATGAGTCTTGTGTTAACTTGCACTATCTGTATCTCCCGGTATCGAAGTCCCCCCGACCTAGATTACCCACGTTCGAAGTTTCGGGGGAAGTCTCATTAATGTTTTTCCAGGACGGACAAAACAGGGTACGAGGTAGGATACATCAGCTCCTTTTCCCATACAGAGAATGTTACATCTAAGGAGTCTATGACTAATCACTCTTCTGCATTGCAGCCCGAGGATTTTAGGGATCAGAACCAGGCCCGCGCTGACATCTGGTGGTTGTGTGGTGGTAACAGACTATGGCCCAAACTCCATGCGAATTGGACTGGAACCTGTGCGTTGGCTCAGCTGGTAATGCCTTTTACTCTCATCAAACAATCTAACATGTCAGAGACTGATGGGTTGTCGCGTAAAAAGCGAGACCTCCTTCCGGGATCCTTTGATGAGAGGGTATATATTGATGGGATAAGGAGTCCCTCAAGGGGTTCCAGAAGAATTCAAAGCTAGGAATCAGATCCCAGCTGGGTTTGAGTCAAGTCTTTTCTGGTGGTCAACAATTAATAAGAATGTGGATTGGATAAACTACAACCAATCTACTACAACCAGCAGAGATTTATTAACCACACTCGTGATGCAATAAAGGGATTGGCTGAGCAGACAGCGGCAACTAGCTTAATGGCATGGCAGAATAGAATAGCTTTAGATATGCTCTTAAAATAATAATAATATAATATGCCATTTAGCAGACGCTTTTATCCAAATACAGTCAAGCGTGCATAAATTTTTTGTGTATGGGGGGTGGTCCCGGGGATCGAACCCACTACCTTGGCGTTACAAGCGCCGTGCTCTACCAGCTGAGCTACAGAGGACCACCTCTTGGCTGAAAAGGGGCGGGGTTTGTGTTTTGTTTGGATCTATGTGCTGTACTTTCATCCCCAATAATACAGCACCTGACGGGTCAGTGACCAAGGCTCTTCAGGGACTCACCACGCTGGCGAACGAATTGGCTGAGAACTCTGGTATCGATAACTCACTAACCGGTTGGTTCGATAACATGTTTGGAAAATGGAAGACTATTGTAGCGACTGTATTGGGTGGCGGCTCTGGCTGGGATGATTATACTGGTGTTATGTGGATGTTGCTTAATCCCGTGTGTGACAAATCCTAACAAGAAGTGTTATGGTTGGAAAGTAAAACATTTGATAGTATGTCAGGCAAATTGTATTTTTTATAGTGTGTTTTGTACTAGTGATTCATTTTATATGCAAAACAAGTTGTATGCTTTTGGTGTGTGTTTCATTTTATAACAATGTATTTTGAGTGTGTGTGGAATATTTAGTCAATGGGTGGATTGATAGAAGATTTGTATGTTTAATGACTAAAGTGTTCCACCCCGAAACTGTGTGAAATGTGTTAGAATCATAAGACTATAATCTGATAATGTGTGTAGCATAGTTAAAAGTACAATGAGGCAGTTGTCTTATTTTTGTAGTTAGGCAAGCAGAAGGGCAAACGTTAAAACCAATAACAGGAGACCGGTTTCAAAAACAGATGTCCCCACACAGGGAAGGGGAGTGAGAGGCTTGCAGAATATTGTGAGAACGCGATAAACTATGTATGGGAGGGAATAGTGAAAGAATGCAGCCTGCCTGAGCAAGGAGTAGGTTATGATAAGGATGTGTGTGTGTGTGTGTGTGTGTGTGTGTGTGTGTGTGTGTGTGTGAGAGTATAAAAAGACTGTACACCCATTTTGAGGCAGAGCTCTCATGAATAAAGAAACGGATTCATTGCAGAAATGGGACTTTGTTTAATTCATTATTAAACTAGAGCCTTACACCCCCTGGGAATTATTCAAAGCTTGAGTTGACTTCAACCATTGAGATAACAAAATTCTCGTGACAACTTGGTCCTTCGAGCCGGATCTCAACACCCAAATTCTTGTGACAAATATATCTCAGCTCTACGTCCTCTCTGTGAGTCAGAGTAACATTAAGCATATATCTCAGCTCCACGTCCTCTCTGTGAGTCAGAGTAACACTAAGCATATATCTCAGCTCCACGTCCTCTCTGTGAGTCAGAGTAACATTAAGCATATATCTCAGCTCCACGTCCTCTCTGTGAGTCAGAGTAACACTAAGCATATATCTCAGCTCCACGTCCTCTCTGTGAGTCAGAGTAACACTAAGCATATATCTCAGCTCCACGTCCTCTCTGTGAGTCAGAGTAACACAGCATATATCTCAGCTCTGCGTCCTCTCTGTGAGTCAGAGTAACACTAAGCATATATCTCAGCTCCACGTCCTCTCTGTGAGTCAGAGTAACACTAAGCATATATCTCAGCTCCACGTCCTCTCTGTGAGTCAGAGTAACACTAAGCATATATCTCAGCTCCACGTCCTCTCTGTGAGTCAGAGTAACACAGCATATATCGCAGCTCCACGTCCTCTCTGTGAGTCAGAGTAACACTAAGCATATATCTCAGCTCCACGTCCTCTCTGTGAGTCAGAGTAACACTAAGCATATATCTCAGCTCTGCGTCGTCTCTGTGAGTCAGAGTAACACTAAGCATAATGTAAATACAGCTCAATGCATATCCTGCCCTACATTCACCACATAGCTTTCAGATGAAGTACTGCTACACCACAGTCTCTAGGGACAGAGACCTTTAGTGGTTGGGACAGAACAAGGAATCAACCTAACTCAGAGCTGGAGGGAGGAGAGGGAAACATCAGTCTATAGAAACATTCATTTTTCACCGCTCTGGCTTGCACCTCCTTGTCCCCATTTTCCCCAGTGTAGAGCTCTGTCCCTGACCAGGACATCGTCCTCATTTTCCCCAGTGGAGAGCTCTGTCCCTGACCAGGACATCGTCCCCATTTTCCCCAGTGGAGAGCTCTGTCCCTGACCAGGACATCGTCCTCATTTTCCCCAGTGGAGAGCTCTGTCCCTGACCAGGACATCGTCCCCATTTTCCCCAGTGGAGAGCTCTGTCCCTGACCAGGACATCGTCCCCATTTTCCCCAGTGGAGAGCTCTGTCCCTGACCAGGACATCGTGCTCATTTTCCCCAGTGGAGAGCTCTGTCCCTGACCAGGACATCGTGCTCATTTTCCCCAGTGAAGAGGTCTGTCCCCTGACCAGGACATCGTCCCCATTTTCCCCAGTGAAGAGGTCTGTCCCTGACCAGGACATCGTCCCCATTTTCCCCAGTGAAGAGGTCTGTCCCTGACCAGGACATCGTCCTCATTTTCCCCAGTGGAGAGCTCTGTCCCTGACCAGGACATCGTGCTCATTTTCCCCAGTGGAGAGCTCTGTCACTGACCAGGACATCGTCCTCATTTTCCCCAGTGAAGAGGTCTGTCCCTGACCAGGACATCGTCCTCATTTTCCCCAGTGGAGAGCTCTGTCCCTGACCAGGACATCTGCCACATACTTCAGCCTGGGTTCATTATCACATCTACTTCTAATTCTGACAATTTCACAGAATAATATATTGAGATTTCTGGGTTTATGAATTTTGCGACTGGGAATGGGATAGGTTCCCTACGGGTGCGTAGTGATATATTTTATGATGAGGTGTGTTTCGCCCCCTGATAAAGCAGCATTATAAATATCACACTTCTGGAAGACATTACTATAGCCGTGAAAATGAACCTCTCTCCCTCTAGTGGTGGCTGTACTTACTGCAGGAGCAGTGGTGACCCCTCATTCAGGGCAGGTGGGGCAGAGCCTGTTTTGCATGTTATTTTGGCATTAATACGTGTCACATATCAGTTTGCAAACAATGTAAAAAATATAAAAATGTATTGAATTAATAAAAGCCACATACAAACATGGCCTCTTTTTTGCTTTCTTGAGTAAAGCAGCTCCAAAATGCAGGTGTTTCAGCCTAGCTCAATGCTTTCTGTGGTGGTGGGGCAGCCAGCCGAAAATACGAAGCGTAGGGGTTGGTAATGTTCTCTTGTTTGCGCCGTGATTGGCTCAGTGTTCTGTCACTCATGGGGGACACTACGTCACCTCAGAATCTACAGGGAGAGCTAGGCGGTTCAATCCCCCCTTCGGTGCTGCCATAGATTTACATTAGAAGTGTCCATCCAAGAAGGCTAAAGGTCATTGGCCACAGATATAATCAAAAACATCAAATCACGTTATATCTACCGTAGCTTTGATTGGACTGATCATGTCAACATCATACTGTATTTTCAAAATATTAGCTAGCAAGCTAGACAAGCAGTCATCATCATGAATCAAGTCGACAATCTACTGGCAAATCCTTTTCAATCCTTGTCATATGAAGAGAAATTATAGATAAAACGTATCAGTGCTCATCAGCCATTGGACATAAACATTACACAACACGTTGGAAATCGCAAATTCAACAATGAGTGGTTTGGAAGTAATCAGTGGCTAACTGCAAGCTTTGCAAAGCAATCACTATTTTGCTTCCCCTGCTTTTTATTCGGTGGAGAGTGTGTGTGGTCCAAGTCTGGATTTAAGGGTCTCTTTTCCAAGCTTAAAATGATAAACATTAATACGCAACACCATGGGCCAGAAACGGTTGAATACATTGGCCATGCTGTCAATCCAGCATGACTTCTGCCGCGTTCAAAACAACTGGAAACTGGGAAATCTCAGATTTCAGTGAGTTCAAGACAACTGGGAACTCGAAAAACAATGAGCTCCGACGGGGAAAATACGTTTTGAACTCGGGCCTCTTTCTAGAGCTACGACCTGAAGATCACTGACCGAATGATTCGACCTTGTTTTTTTTTTTCTCCAGAGTTCCCAGTTGTCTTGAAAGCACCATCAATCCAGAGAATGCCAGACTTTGATGACAAAGTTTCATGACAAAATGTGCCCACAAGAAGGACCGCTGTGCCACCTTCCTGTTCAACTGAGCACAGCACATCAACGGTGAGTCCAAAAATAATAATATGCCATTTAGCAGACGCTTTTATCCAAAGTGACTTACAGTCATGTGTGCATACATTTTTTGTGTATGGGTGGTCCCGGGGATCGAACCCACTACCTTGGCGTTACAAGCGCCGTGCTCTACCAGCTGAGCTACAGAGGAAAATGTATTGTATGGTACTGCATAAATTATGTAATATGCCAGGGAGATATGTATACTGAAGCTAAGAAAGTAATACTAAGTGTATGTTGTGTAGTAAGCTGTTAGTAGCCCATGTGCCTCACCCTAATAATTTGATCCCTTTCCCCCTCATAATTAAGCCTACTGTTCTGACTTGGTGGTGCACATGTAGCCCATAGCCTGTTTTAGAGAAATGTCATCATCGAATATTGTAAGAGCTTTCATTGTCTGCTTATATGCCCCCTTTATTTATCCTATGGTTCTGACTTGGTGTACAGGGAGAACACTGTAAGAACGGCCCATGTTCTGAATTCTGTTGCTGTACATTTCAAAAGTGCTGAACTAATAGTTATATTGACTACGTCCGTCCTAGCTCGCTCATTAATGTCTTAATCAAAATTAGGGATTGCCTCTTATCCGTTCGTCGTCCCCTTATGCCATAGTTTGTACATCTCAATTGTCAGTAGAAACCACATTTGTTTAAGCAAGTCAGCCATATCAGCTATGTGTTTTTAAAAGGCAGTAAATGAGGCTGAATGAACTGTTTCTCTGCCAGACAAGGCTCCTCTGATAGCCAGGTGGAGCAGTGGTAAGGTGTTGGGACTCTGCTGCTGGGACTCTGCTGTTGGGACTCTGCTGTTGGGACTCTGCTGTTGGGACTCTGCTGCTGGGACTCTGCTGTTGGGACTCTGCTGT
Source organism: Coregonus lavaretus (assembly GCF_964263955.1). Taxonomy (NCBI): domain Eukaryota; kingdom Metazoa; phylum Chordata; class Actinopteri; order Salmoniformes; family Salmonidae; genus Coregonus; species Coregonus lavaretus. Next base: position 137,878 of record NW_028157627.1, read on the forward strand.
CGGGACTCTGCCGTCGGGACTCTGCTGTTGGGACTCTGCTGTTGAGACTCTGCTGTCGGGACTCTGGTGTTTGGACTCTGGTGTTTGGACAGCTTTATGGAGGCCCTAACAGGTTGTGAGCACCGTTTCTCACCGTTATAGTGCAGTTAATGTATTGTTTAGTGTTGTGGCTTTGCTGGCATGCATCAAAAAGAAAAAAGAAAATTGCATTTGCCCCAACTAGATTTACATGCTAAAATTGCCACTGTGGAGGAGTGATATCACACATCGCATTTCTTACTGCTGAGGTGAAATCAGAGCACATAGCAGAGCAGAAAAACAGCAGAGATCTCCATGACATCCCAGAGTGCCTTTCATACAGAATGATCCTCTCCATGACATCCCAGAGTGCCTTTCATACAGAATGATCCTCTCCATGACATCCCAGAGTGCCTTTCATACAGAATGATCCTCTTAGTGTTGTGTGGTAAACCATGACATCATGTTGTCTTTTTATTCTGAAGGTCTTTATGTCATTATTCAGGGTTAAACCAAGCATACATTAGGTGGTAACCATGACGGAGGTGCATTGGCGCTATACTTATGAATAAAAATGATATTCCTCAGCCATTTTGTTGAAATCATATTATTATAAATATGTTTTTTTAAGATCGAGCCAGTTTCTCAGTAAATATTAGTATTAATAGTGCTTGGGTGATCACACTGCGGAGGAGGTTGTTTAATGAGAATGTATTCACCCTATAGGCCTAATATACTATACCGTGAGTGAGTGAGTGAGTGAGTGAGTGAGTGAGTGAGTGAGTGAGTGAGTGAGTGAGTGAGAGAGAGAGGGAGAGAGAGAGAGGGAGAGAGAGAAAGAGAGAGAAAGACAGAGAGAGAGAGAGAGAGAGACAGAGAGAGAGAGTGTGAGAGAGAGAGAGACAGAGAGACAGAGAGAGAAAGCGAGAAAGAGAGAGAGAGAGAAAGAGAGAGAGAGAGAGAGAGAGAGAGAGAGAGAGAGAGAGAGAGAGAGACAGAGAGAGAGAGAGAGAAAGACAGACAGAGAGAGAGACAGAGACAGAGACAGAGACAGAGAGAGAGAGAGAGAGAGAGAGAGAGAGAGAGAGAGAGAGAGAGAGAGAGAGAGAGAGAGAGAGAGAGAGAGAGATTGTTGCCCTCCACACATGTTATGCAGCAGCTGTAGTAAAACACTGTAAACTGTTTTGGGCCCAATTCAGTGAGTCTAATAAGAATGAGGCAAGATGTGTAGTCTATATTCATGTTACAGGGTCCCAGGATTGAGACCAGGAAAACAGATCATATGTTTCCTGTAAAACAGGAGAAATTATCAGACAAGAGAAAGTTGGCTGGTTTCAGGAAAAGTTCTCAATATAGAATTGAATAAGCATATAAGTGTCAAGGGTCAACTATCTTGTTCATTACAATTGCTTTAGTAGTAAAATCTTAATTCACAGTTCTCATTATCAATAGAAAAATATCGACATAAAATAAATAAATACATTCACATACTTTCATATCCTACGTTCAGTCTCTTTAACAGTACATACAGCTATTGCTTTTCAATGAATTAGCGTCCGTACCAAAACAAAGGCTATTCACTTACAAATAGCGCAAAAGGTATGTTATCTAGCTTGATGCAAAACCATCAACTTGTATGTTTGTCCAACACAATCAACAGACTCACCACTATAGTAGTGTAAACGTCACTTGTTACCCCAATGCTACGCTAATCGACCCCCAATGACCCCTGCTAGCCATTCTACAGCTAACAGCTAAACCAATACATTAAAAGCTACAGCTCATTGTCTCACGTCAGACAGCGCAACGGACCTGTCTGACAGCTCGCAAAAAACACTCATGGGATAAATGAAAATACAGTTTTGGCTACAATATGCCGTCCTAACATTCAACACTGTTACCACGGTGACATCGTCTACTGGTAACATCATCCGTCCCCCCCGTCCCCCTTTCATCCTCACAAGAGTCAAGAGTTAATCTTACCAAAAAACTATAGACATGTAGCTTTTATTGATGTTTTCTCTACTACCTAATTCTACATCTAGCTAAGGTGTTTTGTGGCGGTAGAATCAGTATTTATGATCTATGTTAGTGTATTTCTATGTTGCAGATCTAGGTTGTGTTTCTATGTTTTGGCCGGGTGTGATTCCCAATCAGACGCAGCTGTCGCTCGTTGTCTCTTATTGGGGATCATACTTAGGTAGCCTGGTTGCCTACCTTAGTTGTGGGATCTTGTTCCGTTTAGGCTTGTATAGCCGGAGGACTTCAACTTCACGTTGTTTCTTGTTTTGTTGTATGTTTATTGTGTTACTAAACATGTACGCTTTTCACGCTGCACCTTGGTCCGACCCCGTTTTCTCAACGATCGTGACAATGTGCTAAGCTAACGCGTTAGTGCCTGCTGTCTGGCTGAACCAGTCTCAAATCAATCCACATGAAACGAAAGGCAGGGATGCAAAAAAAAAAACACCAGCTCACACACTCAATCCGGAATACTCCCTCCAGCTAGCTAGTGTAGTAGCTAATGCACGAATGAGTTTTCATGATATCTGTTCCGCTGTGATTAGTGGCGCTGAGTTCCACGGGGACAGCTGACTACTCTCTGCGATGTCCTACACGCTGACCAAAATGTTACAAAGTAGCGAGGCACGGTAGCGAGAGTAGTCCCGTAACTTTGGTGCCGTACAACTTCATCAACAAAAAGCTGTCAAACTGGTTCCGTATTGGCCATTGCAAAAAACCAAGCTTGCACCAGGCTGCTAGCTGGAGAAAAGTTTGCTCAGCTGATCGAGCGCGGTTTACTGTAGTAAGCCAGTGCGTCATAGCTACCGAGAGCGGAGTGATTTTCTGAATTAGGAACTAGTTGTTAGGTCGATGAGCAAAACCCTCTTTAGAGATGATCTCCACGTCCTACAAGACATATCGGTTGAGGGTCTGTGACGTCAGACAACGACAGCTAAGCATATGGGGCTAAACTAGCGCTTAGCATGAGGCTAGGCTAGCTAACAAACTTTCTAACCCAGAATTACAGCAAAAAATATACATTACTAAAACATCTAACTACAAGGATTCAATAGTGCAACATCAAGTATATAAAACCTGAGCCTTCGTTTTAATAAAATAACGTCATGCGGAACTTAAAAATGTACTTTGAAAAACACAGAAAAGTCAGCAACTCCATTTTGTTAACTTCACCTCCATGTTAAATCCTTTCCACCTAGCGTGGGCTTCATTACTTATAAAATGGGGAGGACTTAACATTTTCTAGCTTTAACAAAAACATGTACCTTAAACATCACACAACCCCATTAAATAGTTTGTATATTTCGAGGTATAATTTTGTATAGTTATACATTACAAATGTGTAAAACAAGAGAAATGATGAGACAAAAAAGTAAAGTTGTCTGGTTTCAGGAAAAGGTCTCTCAATAGAATGAGGAAGTGAGGTCATGATCACCAGTGTAAAGGCTACCAACTAAACAGATCAAATGCTATTTCTAGGGGGTTTAGGGTTAAGGTTAGAATTAGTGTTAGAATTAGTGTTAGGGTTAGAATTAGGTTTAGGGTTAGAAACTAGGGTTAGGGTTAGAAACTAGGGTTAGTTTTAGGGTTAGGAGCTAGGGTTAGGTTTAGGGGTTAGTGAATATAGGAGTTTGAATGGGACTGAATTGTGTGTCCCCACAAGGTTAGTTGTACAAGACTGTTTGAGTCTGTAGAACAGTGGTCTGCTGTGAAGTCTGTAGAACAGTGGTCTGCTGTGAAGTCTGTAGAACAGTGGTCTGCTGTGAAGTCTGTAGAACAGTGGTCTGCTGTGAAGTCTGTAGAACAGTGGTCTGCTGTGAAGTCTGTAGAACAGTGGTCTGCTGTGAAGTCTGTAGAACAGTGGTCTGCTGTAAGGTCTGTAGAACAGTGGTCTGCTGTGAAGTCTGTAGAACAGTGGTCTGCTGTGAAGTCTGTAGAACAGTGGTCTGCTGTGAAGTCTGTAGAACAGTGGTCTGCTGTGAAGTCTGTAGAACAGTGGTCTGCTGTGAAGTCTGTAGAACAGTGGTCTGCTGTGAAGTCTGTAGAACAGTGGTCTGCTGTGAAGTCTGTAGATTTCTACTGGTGTTCTACTCTGTTTAAAAAGGGCCAGTCAATCATACGCCATCTGTTATTGAACCAGACCCCCGTCACACACACACACAGCGAGCATGCACACACACACACACACACACACACACACACACACACACACACACACAGCGAGCGTGCACACACACACACACACACACACACACAGCGAGCGTGCACACACACAGTGTCACACATACACACATTAGACTCCAGCTCCTGGCAGCTCTGTTGCTGAGCTGCCAATCAACAGGAAAGGCTGTCAACAAACCCCTTCCAGAGCCACCCAACTGAGACCACACACACTGCTGTCACACACACACACACACACACACACATCATGATGAAACGTTACACACACAAATCACAGCCATTAAACACACACACATCACAGCCATCATACGCTTCCATAGCCATCACTCAGACAGACATACACAGACAAACACACTCAGTGACTACACAGTACATGACTTCCAGCTAAATTAGAGACTACAAAGTACATGACTTCCAGCTAAATCAGTGACTACACAGTACATGACTTCCAGGTAAATCAGTGACTACACAGTACATGACTTTCATTTACAGCTAAATCAGTGACTACACAGTACATGACTTCCAGGTAAATCAGTGACTACACAGTACATGACTTCCAGTTAAATTGGTGACTACACAGTACATGATTTCCAGGTAAATCCGTGACTACACAGTACATGCCTTCCAGCTAAATCAGTGACTACCCAGTACATGACTTCCAGGTAAATCAGTGACTACACAGTACATTACTTCCATTTCCAGCTAAATCAGTGACTACAAAGTACATGACTTCCAGGTAAATCAGTGACTACACAGTACATGACTTCCATTTACAGGTAAATCAGTAACTACACAGTACATGACTTCCATTTCCAGCTAAATCAGTGAGTACATGCTGCTTCATGAATTCACATAAATATTAAAGTATAAAAGGCTCCTAGCAGAGCAATCATTCTATGTATCCTATGAGGCCTGGCTGACTCAGTGAATCTCACTGAGGTATGGACACACACACACACACACACACACACACACACACACACACACACACACACACACACACACACACACACTTTAGTTCCACCAACATCAAATGATGCAGCATATACACCAGCATAGATAATATGATACATCACACTGCCCTCCAGTCAGTCCTCTCACTGTTGTCTAAGATCGATCTGTTCATATCATGCCTCATCATCCCTCTTAGTGGTGCTTCGGCCTTCCTTCCAAATGGCACTGTATTCGCTATTCAGTTCACTACACTGAATAGGGTGTCAGTTGGGGCGCACCCATCAGACATGGATTCCCCAGAGGAACAGAGGACAGACAGGCCTCTGGGACGCAGCCATCAGACATGGATCACCCAGAGGAGCAGAGGACAGACAGGCCTCTGGGACGCACCCATCAGACATGGATCCCCCAGAGGAACAGAGGACAGACAGGCCTCTGGGACGCAGCCATCAGACATGGTTTCCCCAGAGGAACAGAGGACAGACAGGCCTTTGGGACGCAGCCATCAGACATGGATCCCCCAGAGGAACAGAGGACAGACAGGCCTTTGGGACGTAGCCATCAGACATGGATCCCCCAGAGGAACAGAGGACAGACAGGCCTTTGGGACGCAGCCATCAGACATGGATCCCCCAGAGGAACAGAGGACAGACAGGCCTCTGGGACGCAGCCATCAGACATGGTTTCCCCAGAGGAACAGAGGACAGACAGGCCTTTGGGACGCAGCCATCAGACATGGATCCCCCAGAGGAACAGAGGACAGACAGGCCTTTGGGACGTAGCCATCAGACATGGATCCCCCAGAGGAACAGAGGACAGACAGGCCTTTGGGACGCAGCCATCAGACATGGATCCCCCAGAGGAACAGAGGACAGACAGGCCTCTGGGACGCAGCCATCAGACATGGATCCCCCAGAGGAACAGAGGACAGACAGGCCTTTGGGACGCAGCCATCAGACATGGATCCCCCAGAGGAACAGAGGACAGACAGGCCTTTGGGACGCAGCCACCAGACATAGATCCCCCAGAGGAACAGAGGACAGACAGGCCTTTGGGACGCAGCCATCAGACATGGATCCCCCAGAGGAACAGAGGACAGACAGGCCTTTGGGACGCAGCCATCAGACATGGATCCCCCAGAGGAACAGAGGACAGACAGGCCTTTGGGACGCAGCCATCAGACATGGATCCCCCAGAGGAACAGAGGACAGACAGGCCTTTGGGACGCAGCCATCAGACATGGATCCCCCAGAGGAACAGAGGACAGACAGGCCTCTGGGACGCAGCCATCAGACATGGATCCCCCAGAGGAACAGAGGACAGACAGGCCTCTGATCACTGTAATGTAGCTCCTGCTAATACACTACCACGAGTTACAACATGACAACAGCTTTATGGTCCCAACTCTCCTTCCATCTCTCTCTGGTCATATGTTAGGGCTTGTCTGATCTCTAGAGGAGGGACTAGGGAGGTGGTCACAGCAGTGGGGAGACTGACTGACTGACTGACTGACTGACTGGCTGGCTGGCTGACTGACTGACTGCTGAACACCATTAAAGACACAAGCATCCAACAGCACCAAACTTTGAAATAGTACATATTGACGAATATACATAAATTGGAGATGTAGCATTCTGATTTGTAATCACAAGGAAACAAATAGTTTTAATTAGCGATGAGCTTTTTGTGCTCAAATTGGAGTAGATAAATTGTGGAAGAATGAATAAGCAATTATATGTCAAACCTGTTAGTTAGCAACCAAATGATGTATTAGTTCCTTATTAATGTTAGAAGTGTGAAGAGTGATGAAGAGATGGCGGATATGACCGTTCAGGGCAGGAAGCAGATACAGAACAGTCATTAGTTATTATACTGGCTGCTAATTGGTGTATCAAAAGCTGACTTTATCCAATCACAGAGAAAGAAAACATCTATACGAGACCTAAGACAAATCCATGATATCGTAAGTAACCAGCCTTGCCTTGGCTTCCAAAATCCTTAAAATCATCAGTATTTGCCTTCCAAAAGCATCAGTTCAAATGACCAGAAGTGATGGTAGATGTTCCCTGGAGAGAAAAAAAAAACAATGACTCTGAATCCCCAGGACTATAACACTAGTCAAGGTGAAGTGTAGCCTAGGGGTCATTCCAGGTGATCTGATCCTAGGCCAGTGTTCAGGTAGGGTCAGCGATGTTAATAAAGATGCTCCCTGTCTATTAACTGACCCCCAGGGCTGCAGCTTCAATTGACCGCAATGCAGATCTCTTCTCCTCTATTCTCTTCTCTTCTGCCCCTGCGTCCCAAATTCAGAATGAGCACATTTGGTTTACTCCACATTTGGCTTGCTAATTCCCCGTCCGAGGAGGAGGAGGAGAGATGCAGAGCAGAGGTGGCTTTTCTATGCCTCACAGGCCGTGTGTGTGTGTGTGTGTGTGTGTGTGTGTGTGTGTGTGTGTGTGTGTGTGTGTGTGTGTGTGTGTGTGTGTGTGTGTGTGTGTGTGTGTGTGTGTGTGTGTGTGTGTGTGTGTGCGCGTGTGTGTGTGTGTAGTTTATATGCCTTACAGGTCCTTCCTGGCTCACCCCTCCTCATTAGCATTCTAAATACATACAAGACTTTGTCATCACATTCCCCCCAACAACTCATTTCAACTAAAATTATGCCTTTTATAATGTTGCATTATACAGTGTCTCCTTGTTCAACTACTACATTACCTCCTGTCTAACAGTGCCTCCTTGTTCAACTACTACATTACCTCCTGTCTAACAGTGTATCCTTGTTCGACTACTACCTTACCTCCTGTCTAACAGTGCCTCCTTGTTTAACTACTACATTACCTCTTGTCTAACAGTGCCTCCTTGTTCAACTACTACATTACCTCTTGTCTAACAGTGCCTCCTTGTTTAACTACTACATTACCTCTTGTCTAACAGTGCCTCCTTGTTTAACTACTACATTACCTCCTGTCTAACAGTGTCTCCTTGTTCGACTACTACATTACCTCCTGTCTAGCAGTGTCTCCTTGTTCAACTACTACATTACCTCCTGTCTAACAGTGTCTCCTTGTTCGACTACTACATTACCTCCTGTCTAGCAGTGTCTCCTTGTTCAACTACTACATTACCTCCTGTCTAACAGTGCCTCCTTGTTCAACTACTACATTACCTCCTGTTTAACAGTGCCTTCTTGTTCAACTACTACATTACCTCCTGTCTAACAGTGTCTCCTTGTTCAACTACTACATTACCTCCTGTCTAACAGTGCCTCCTTGTTCAACTACTACATTACCTATTCAGAGTGAAACCATGTTGGATTCTGTGCTAAACTGCTCTGACACCTGATGAGACAGTGGCATTTGTATGATTTTTAAGTAATTAATTTGCATTTTATTGCATGACATAAGTATTTGATCACCTACCAACCAGTAAGAATTCCGGCTCTCACAGACCTGTTCGTTTTTCTTTAAGAAGCCCTCCTGTTCTCCACTCATTACCTGTATTAACTGCACCTGTTTGAATTCGTTACCTGTATAAAAGACACCTGTCCACACACTCAATCAAACAGACTCCAACTTCTCCACAATGGCCAAGACCAGAGAGCTGTGTAAGGACATCAGGGATAAAATTGTAGACCTGCACAAGGCTGGGATGGGCTACAGGACAATAGGCAAGCAGCTTGGTGAGAAGGCAACAACTGTTGGCGCAATTATTAGAAAATGGAAGAAGTTCAAGATGACGGTCAATCACCCTCGGTCTGGGGCTCCATGCAAGATCTCACCTCGTGGGGCATCAATGATAATGAGGAAGGTGAGGGATCAGCCCAGAACTACACAGCAGGACCTGGTCAATGACCTGAAGAGAGCTGGGACCACAATCTCAAAGAAAACCATTAGTAACACACTACGCCGTCATGGATTAAAATCCTGCAGCGCACGCAAGGTCCCCCTGCTCAAGCCAGCGCATGTCCAGGCCCGTCTGAAGTTTGCCAATGACCATCTGGATGATCCAGAGGAGGAATGGGAGAAGGTCATGTGGTCTGATGAGACAAAAATATAGCTTTTTGGTCTAAACTCCACTCGCCGTGTTTGGAGGAAGAAGAAGGCTGAGTACAACCCCAAGAACACCATCCCAACCGTGAAGCATGGAGGTGGAAACATCATTCTTTGGGGATGCTTTTCTGCAAAGGGGACAGGACGACTGCACCGTATTGAGGGGAGGATGGATGGGGCCATGTATCGCGAGATCTTGGCCAACAACCTCCTTCCCTCAGTAAGAGCATTGAAGATGGGTCGTGGCTGGGTCTTCCAGCATGACAACGACCCGAAACACACAGCCAGGGCAACTAAGGAGTGGCTCCGTAAGAGGCATCTCAAGGTCCTGGAGTGGCCTAGCCGGTCTCTAGACCTGAACCCAATAGAAAATCTTTGGAGGGAGCTGAAAGTCTGTATTGCCCAGCGACAGCCCCGAAACCTGAAGGATCTGGAGAAGGTCTGTATGGAGGAGTGGGCCAAAATCCCTGCTGCAGTGTGTGCAAACCTGGTCAAGACCTACAGGAAACGTATGATCTCTGTAATTGCAAACAAAGGTTTCTGTACCAAATATTAAGTTCTGCTTTTCTGATTTATCAAATACTTATGTCATGCAATATCATGCAAATTAATTACTTAAAAATCATACAATGTGATTTTCTGGATTTTTGTTTTAGATTCCGTCTCTCACAGTTGAAGTGTACCTATGATAAAAATTACAGACCTCTACACGCTTTGTAAGTAGGAAAACCTGCAAAATCGGCAGTGTATCAAATACTTGTTCTCCCCACTGTAGGGCTATATACAGCTGCGGAAAAAATTAAGAGACCACTGCAAAATTATCAGTTTCTCTGGTTTTACTATTTATAGGTATGTGTTTGGGTAAAATTAAAATTTTTGTTTTATTCTATAATCTACTGACAACATTTCTCCCAAATTCCAAATAAAAATATTGTCATTTAGAGCATTTATTTGCAGAAAATGACAACTGGTCAAAATAACAAAAAATATGCAGTGTTGTCAGACCTCGAATAATGCAAAGAAAATAAGTTCATGTTCATTTTTAAACAACACAATAGTAATGTTTTAACTTAGGAAGAGTTCAGAAATCAATATTTGGTGGAATAACCCTGATTTTCAATCACAGCTTTCATGCGCCTTGGCATGCTCTCCACCAGTCTTTCACATTGATGTTGGGTGACTTTATGCCACTCCTGGCGCAAGAATTCAAGCAGCTCTGCTTAGTTTGATGGCTTGTGACCATCCATCTTCCTCTTGATCACATTCCAGAAGTTTTCAATGGGGTTCAGGTCTGGAGATTGGGCTGGCCATGACAGGGTCTTGATCTGGTGGTCCTCCATCCACACCTTGATTGACCTGGCTGTGTGGCATGGCACATTGTCCTGCTGGAAAAAACAATCCTCAAAGTTGGGGAACAATGTCAGAGCAAAAAGGAAGCACGTTTTCTTCCAGGACAACCTTGTACTTGACTTGATTCATGCGTCCTTCACAAAGACAAATCTGCCCGATTCCAGCCTTGCTGAAGCACCCCCAGATCATCACCGATCCTCCACCAAATTTCACTGTGGGTGCGAGACACTGTGGCTTGTAGGCCTCTCCAGGTCTCCGTCTAACCATTAGACGACCAGGTGTTGGGCAAAACTGAATATTGGACTCATCAGAGAAGATGACCTTACTCCAGTCCTCTACGGTCCAATCCTTATTGTATTTTGCAAACCTCAGCCTGGCTCTTCTTTGCTTCTCATTGATGAAGGGCTTTTTTCTAGCTTTGCACGACTTCAGCTCTGCCCCTAGGAGCCTGTTTCGAATCGTCCTCGCCGTGCACTTCACCCCAGCTGCCGTTTGCCATTCTTTTTGTAGGTCACTTGATGTCATCCTACGGTTGTTGAGTGACATTCGAATGAGTTGGCGGTCATCCCGGTCAGTAGAGTCTCGTTTTCGCCCTCTGCCGGTCTGTAGCTTTGTTGTCCCCAATGTCTGCTGCTTGACCTTGTTCTTATGAACCGCCGTCTTTGAAATTTTAAGGATGGGAGCAACCTGACACTCACTGTATCCCTCTGCCAGTAAAGCCAGAATTGAACCCTTCTTTTCCTCACTCAAAACTTTCCTTTTCAACTCTTTTGGCATGGTCAATAGTTATTTTTTTTATTAATATTACTTTTGAGGTACTATTAGCACTGTTTTTGCCATCCAGCTGGTCCTATTGCAAGAGGAACGTGATGACCACAGCAGTGGTTTTTATACTTTTCCTCGTTAAATAAGATTTGGTTCATGTGATCACCTAATCAGTACCCAATTCAGTAGAATGAGGTGTGCCTGTGTTGGAATTCAACAGATACTGGAATGGAATGGCTGTCATACATGTAGAGATGATGATTTAAGAAACATTTGCAGTGGTCTCTTAATTCTTTCCACAGCTGTAAATTGTAGTTACCCTGGTCTGCAATCAGATTCCTTAATGTCCCTTGAATGCTGACGTCTCAACAACTGCACTGTGAAACATTAAAACACAAGATAATACAAAAAGGCAATTGATGTGATAGGTCTATAGATAGTTTGAACTATATGATTGGCCTATAGCCTATCTCCGTTGCTGACAAACTACAGATGCCACCTAGATTCATTTCAGGAAATGTAGGTCATTTCATTTAAAAAACGGCAGAGGCCATCAGGAGACACTGACAAAATGCAAAAATCACCCCACAGAATGGTCTTTGCGTTGCGATAATACAGATATTCAATTAAGGCTAATACTTCTTCTGGTTTAGTCCTCTATATTTCACGGTCATCTGTGGCTAGTCAGCTCACAGCCACAGCCAGAATCATGCTAGCTTCCATCAGTTGTCCCTGTTGTGTTACAGATTACAACCTACTGCTCTGTGTGGATGTACATAGACAAACACCAGGAGGGTGCGTAAGACTTTTATAGCACTAATGAGAAAATAAACATTTAAGAGAATTTGTTCCAAGCATGTTCAAAGGAGAGCAGTAAGTAGTGTACAGCACCCTGGACAGCTCTAATTAGACATAGGTTACTAGGGTAGTGGACAGCACCGTGGACAGCTCTAATTAGACATAGGTTACTAGGGTAGTGGACAGCACCCTGGACAGCTCTAATTAGACATAGGTTACTAGGGTAGTGGACAGCACCGTGGACAGCTCTAATTAGACATAGGTTACTAGGGTAGTGGACAGCACCGTGGACAGCTCTAATTAGACATAGGTTATTAGGGTAGTGGACAGCACCGTGGACAGCTCTAATTAGACATAGGTTACTAGGGTAGTGGACAGCACCGTGGACACCTCTAATTAGACATAGGTTACTAGGGTAGTGGACAGCACCGTGGACAGCTCTAATTAGACATAGGTTACTAGGGTAGTGGACAGCACCGTGGACAGCTCTAATTAGACATAGGTTACTAGGGTAGTGGACAGCACCGTGGACAGCTCTAATTAGACATAGGTTACTAGGGTAGTGGACAGCACCGTGGACAGCTCTAATTAGACATAGGTTACTAGGGTAGTGGACAGCACCGTGGACAGCTCTAATTAGACATAGGTTACTAGGGTAGTGGACAGCACCGTGGACAGCTCTAATTAGACATAGGTTACTAGGGTAGTGGACAGCACCGTGGACAGCTCTAATTAGACATAGGTTACTAGGGTAGTGGACAGCACCGTGGACAGCTCTAATTAGACATAGGTTACTAGGGTAGTGGACAGCACCGTGGACAGCTCTAATTAGACATAGGTTACTAGGGTAGTGGACAGCACCGTGGACAGCTCTAATTAGACATAGGTTACTAGGGTAGTGGACAGCACCGTGGACAGCTCTAATTAGACATAGGTTACTAGGGTAGTGGACAGCACCGTGGACAGCTCTAATTAGACATAGGTTACTAGGGTAGTGGACAGCACCGTGGACAGCTCTAATTAGACATAGGTTACTAGGGTAGTGGACAGCACCGTGGACAGCTCTAATTAGACATAGGTTACTAGGGTAGTGGACAGCACCGTGGACAGCTCTAATTAGACATAGGTTACTAGGGTAGTGGACAGCACCGTGGACAGCTCTAATTAGACATAGGTTACTAGGGTAGTGGACAGCACCGTGGACAGCTCTAATTAGACATAGGTTACTAGGGTAGTGGACAGCACCGTGGACAGCTCTAATTAGACATAGGTTACTAGGGTAGTGGACAGCACCGTGGACAGCTCTAATTAGACATAGGTTACTAGGGTAGTGGACAGCACCGTGGACAGCTCTAATTAGACATAGGTTACTAGGGTAGTGTACAGCACCCTGGACAGCTCTAATTAGACATAGGTTACTAGGGTAGTGGACAGCACCGTGGACAGCTCTAATTACACATAGGTTACTAGGGTAGTGGACAGCACCCTGGACAGCTCTAATTAGACATAGGTTACTAGGGTAGTGGACAGCACCGTGGACAGCTCTAATTAGACATAGGTTACTAGGGTAGTGGACAGCACCGTGGACAGCTCTAATTAGACATAGGTTACTAGGGTAGTGGACAGCACTGTGGACAGCTCTAATTAGACATAGGTTACTAGGGTAGTGGACAGCACCGTGGACACCTCTAATTAGACATAGGTTACTAGGGTAGTGGACAGCACCGTGGACAGCTCTAATTAGACATAGGTTACTAGGGTAGTGGACAGCACCGTGGACAGCTCTAATTAGACATAGGTTACTAGGGTAGTGGACAGCACCGTGGACAGCTCTAATTAGACATAGGTTACTAGGGTAGTGGACAGCACCGTGGACAGCTCTAATTAGACATAGGTTACTAGGGTAGTGGACAGCACCGTGGACAGCTCTAATTAGACATAGGTTACTAGGGTAGTGGACAGCACCGTGGACAGCTCTAATTAGACATAGGTTACTAGGGTAGTGGACAGCACCGTGGACAGCTCTAATTAGACATAGGTTACTAGGGTAGTGGACAGCACCGTGGACAGCTCTAATTAGACATAGGTTACTAGGGTAGTGGACAGCACCGTGGACAGCTCTAATTAGACATAGGTTACTAGGGTAGTGGACAGCACCGTGGACAGCTCTAATTAGACATAGGTTACTAGGGTAGTGGACAGCACCGTGGACAGCTCTAATTAGACATAGGTTACTAGGGTAGTGGACAGCACCGTGGACAGCTCTAATTAGACATAGGTTACTAGGGTAGTGGACAGCACCGTGGACAGCTCTAATTAGACATAGGTTACTAGGGTAGTGGACAGCACCGTGGACAGCTCTAATTAGACATAGGTTACTAGGGTAGTGGACAGCACCGTGGACAGCTCTAATTAGACATAGGTTACTAGGGTAGTGGACAGCACCGTGGACAGCTCTAATTAGACATAGGTTACTAGGGTAGTGGACAGCACCGTGGACAGCTCTAATTAGACATAGGTTACTAGGGTAGTGGACAGCACCGTGGACAGCTCTAATTAGACATAGGTTACTAGGGTAGTGGACAGCACCGTGGACAGCTCTAATTAGACATAGGTTACTAGGGTAGTGGACAGCACCGTGGACAGCTCTAATTAGACATAGGTTACTAGGGTAGTGGACAGCACCGTGGACAGCTCTAATTAGACATAGGTTACTAGGGTAGTGGACAGCACCGTGGACAGCTCTAATTAGACATAGGTTACTAGGGTAGTGGACAGCACCGTGGACAGCTCTAATTAGACATAGGTTACTAGGGTAGTGTACAGCACCCTGGACAGCTCTAATTAGACATAGGTTACTAGGGTAGTGGACAGCACCGTGGACAGCTCTAATTACACATAGGTTACTAGGGTAGTGGACAGCACCCTGGACAGCTCTAATTAGACATAGGTTACTAGGGTAGTGGACAGCACCGTGGACAGCTCTAATTAGACATAGGTTACTAGGGTAGTGGACAGCACCGTGGACAGCTCTAATTAGACATAGGTTACTAGGGTAGTGGACAGCACTGTGGACAGCTCTAATTAGACATAGGTTACTAGGGTAGTGGACAGCACCGTGGACACCTCTAATTAGACATAGGTTACTAGGGTAGTGGACAGCACCGTGGACAGCTCTAATTAGACATAGGTTACTAGGGTAGTGGACAGCACCGTGGACAGCTCTAATTAGACATAGGTTACTAGGGTAGTGGACAGCACCGTGGACAGCTCTAATTAGACATAGGTTACTAGGGTAGTGGACAGCACCGTGGACAGCTCTAATTAGACATAGGTTACTAGGGTAGTGGACAGCACCATGGACAGCTCTAATTAGACATAGGTTACTAGGGTAGTGGACAGCACCGTGGACAGCTCTAATTAGACATAGGTTACTAGGGTAGTGGACAGCACCGTGGACAGCTCTAATTAGACATAGGTTACTAGGGTAGTGGACAGCACCGTGGACAGCTCTAATTAGACATAGGTTACTAGGGTAGTGGACAGCACCGTGGACAGCTCTAATTAGACATACTAGGGTAGTGGACAGCACCGTGGACAGCTCTAATTAGACATAGGTTACTAGGGTAGTGGACAGCACCGTGGACAGCTCTAATTAGACATAGGTTACTAGGGTAGTGGACAGCACCGTGGACAGCTCTAATTAGACATAGGTTACTAGGGTAGTGGACAGCACCGTGGACAGCTCTAATTAGACATAGGTTACTAGGGTAGTGGACAGCACCGTGGACAGCTCTAATTAGACATAGGTTACTAGGGTAGTGGACAGCACCGTGGACAGCTCTAATTAGTCATAGGTTACTAGGGTAGTGGACAGCACCGTGGACAGCTCTAATTAGACATAAGTTACTAGGGTAGTGGACAGCACCGTGGACAGCTCTAATTAGACATAGGTTACTAGGGTAGTGGACAGCACCGTGGACAGCTCTAATTAGACATAGGTTACTAGGGTAGTGGACAGCACCGTGGACAGCTCTAATTAGACATAGGTTACTAGGGTAGTGGACAGCACCGAGACAGCTCTAATTAGACATAGGTTACTAGGGTAGTGGACAGCACCGTGGACAGCTCTAATTAGACATAGGTTACTAGGGTAGTGGACAGCACCGTGGACAGCTCTAATTAGACATAGGTTACTAGGGTAGTGGACAGCACCGTGGACAGCTCTAATTAGACATAGGTTACTAGGGTAGTGGACAGCACCGTGGACAGCTCTAATTAGACATAGGTTACTAGGGTAGTGGACAGCACCGTGGACAGCTCTAATTAGACATAGGTTACTAGGGGTAGTGGACAGCACCGTTGGACAGCTCTAATTAGACATAGGTTACTAGGGTAGTGGACAGCACCGTGGACAGCTCTAATTAGACATAGGTTACTAGGGTAGTGGACAGCACCGTGGACAGCTCTAATTAGTCATAGGTTACTAGGGTAGTGGACAGCACCGTGGACAGCTCTAATTAGACATAGGTTACTAGGGTAGTGGACAGCACCGTGGACAGCTCTAATTAGACATAGGTTACTAGGGTAGTGGACAGCACCGTGGACAGCTCTAATTAGACATAGGTTACTAGGGTAGTGGACAGCACCGTGGACAGCTCTAATTAGACATAGGTTACTAGGGTAGTGGACAGCACCGAGGACAGCTCTAATTAGACATAGGTTACTAGGGTAGTGGACAGCACCGTGGACAGCTCTAATTAGACATAGGTTACTAGGGTAGTGGACAGCACCGTGGACAGCTCTAATTAGACATAGGTTACTAGGGTAGTGGACAGCACGTGGACAGCTCTAATTAGACATAGGTTACTAGGGTAGTGGACAGCACCGTGGACAGCTCTAATTAGACATAGGTTACTAGGGTAGTGGACAGCACCGTGGACAGCTCTAATTAGACATAGGTTACTAGGGTAGTGGACAGCACCGTGGACAGCTCTAATAAGACATAGGTTACTAGGGTAGTGGACAGCACCGTGGACAGCTCTAATTAGACATAGGTTACTAGGGTAGTGGACAGCACCGTGGACAGCTCTAATTAGACATAGGTTACTAGGGTAGTGGACAGCACCGTGGACAGCTCTAATTAGACATAGGTTACTAGGGTAGTGGACAGCACCGTGGACAGCTCTAATTAGACATAGGTTACTAGGGTAGTGGACAGCACCGTGGACAGCTCTAATTAGACATAGGTTACTAGGGTAGTGGACAGCACCGTGGACAGCTCTAATTAGACATAGGTTACTAGGGTAGTGGACAGCACCGTGGACAGCTCTAATTAGACATAGGTTACTAGGGTAGTGGACAGCACCGTGGACAGCTCTAATTAGACATAGGTTACTAGGGTAGTGGACAGCACCGTGGACAGCTCTAATTAGACATAGGTTACTAGGGTAGTGGACAGCACCGTGGACAGCTCTAATTAGACATAGGTTACTAGGGTAGTGGACAGCACCGTGGACAGCTCTAATTAGACATAGGTTACTAGGGTAGTGGACAGCACCGTGGACAGCTCTAATTAGACATAGGTTACTAGGGTAGTGGACAGCACCGTGGACAGCTCTAATTAGACATAGGTTACTAGGGTAGTGGACAGCACCGTGGACAGCTCTAATTAGACATAGGTTACTAGGGTAGTGGACAGCACCGTGGACAGCTCTAATTAGACATAGGTTACTAGGGTAGTGGACAGCACCGTGGACAGCTCTAATTAGACATAGGTTACTAGGGTAGTGGACAGCACCGTGGACAGCTCTAATTAGACATAGGTTACTAGGGTAGTGGACAGCACCGTGGACAGCTCTAATTAGACATAGGTTACTAGGGTAGTGGACAGCACCGTGGACAGCTCTAATTAGACATAGGTTACTAGGGTAGTGGACAGCACCGTGGACAGCTCTAATTAGACATAGGTTACTAGGGTAGTGGTCAGCACCGTGGACAACTCTAATAAGACATAGGTTACTAGGGTAGTGGACAGCACCGTGGACAGCTCTAATTAGACAGAGGTTACTAGGGTAGTGGACAGCACCGTGGACAGCTCTAATTAGACATAGGTTACTAGGGTAGTGGACAGCACCGTGGACAGCTCTAATTAGACATAGGTTACTAGGGTAGTGGACAGCACCGTGGACAGCTCTAATTAGACATAGGTTACTAGGGTAGTGGACAGCACCGTGGACAGCTCTAATTAGACATAGGTTACTAGGGTAGTGGACAGCACCGTGGACAGCTCTAATTAGACATAGGTTACTAGGGTAGTGGACAGCACCGTGGACAGCTCTAATTAGACATAGGTTACTAGGGTAGTGGACAGCACCGTGGACAGCTCTAATTAGACATAGGTTACTAGGGTAGTGGACAGCACCGTGGACAGCTCTAATTAGACATAGGTTACTAGGGTAGTGGACAGCACCGTGGACAGCTCTAATTAGACATAGGTTACTAGGGTAGTGGACAGCACCGTGGACAGCTCTAATTAGACATAGGTTTACTAGGGTAGTGGACAGCACCGTGGACAGCTCTAATTAGACATAGGTTACTAGGGTAGTGGACAGCACCGTGGACAGCTCTAATTAGACATAGGTTACTAGGGTAGTGGACAGCACCGTGGACAGCTCTAATTAGACATAGGTTACTAGGGTAGTGGACAGCACCATGGACAGCTCTAATTAGACATAGGTTACTAGGGTAGTGGACAGCACCGTGGACAGCTCTAATTAGACATAGGTTACTAGGGTAGTGGACAGCACCGTGGACAGCTCTAATTAGACATAGGTTACTAGGGTAGTGGACAGCACCGTGGACAGCTCTAATTAGACATAGGTTACTAGGGTAGTGGACAGCACCGTGGACAGCTCTAATTAGACATAGGTTACTAGGGTAGTGGACAGCACCGTGGACAGCTCTAATTAGACATAGGTTACTAGGGTAGTGGACAGCACCGTGGACAGCTCTAATAAGACATAGGTTACTAGGGTAGTGGACAGCACCGTGGACAGCTCTAATTAGACATAGGTTACTAGGGTAGTGGACAGCTCTAATTAGACATAGGTTACTAGGGTAGTGGACAGCACCGTGGACAGCTCTAATTAGACATAGGTTACTAGGGTAGTGGACAGCACCGTGGACAGCTCTAATTAGACATAGGTTACTAGGGTAGTGGACAGCACCGTGGACAGCTCTAATTAGACATAGGTTACTAGGGTAGTGGGCAGCACCGTGGACAGCTCTAATTAGACATAGGTTACTAGGGTAGTGGACAGCACCGTGGACAGCTCTAATTAGACATAGGTTACTAGGGTAGTGGACAGCACCGTGGACAGCTCTAATTAGACATAGGTTACTAGGGTAGTGGACAGCACCGTGGACAGCTCTAATTAGACATAGGTTACTAGGGTAGTGAACAGCACCGTGGACAGCTCTAATTAGACATAGGTTACTAGGGTAGTGGACAGCACCGTGGACAGCTCTAATTAGACATAGGTTACTAGGGTAGTGGACAGCACCGTGGACAGCTCTAATTAGACATAGGTTACTAGGGTAGTGGACAGCACCTTGGACAGCTCTAATTAGACATAGGTTACTAGGGTAGTGGACAGCACGGTGGACACCTCTAATTAGACATAGGTTACTAGGGTAGTGGACAGCACCGTGGACAGCTCTAATTAGACATAGGTTACTAGGGTAGTGGACAGCACCGTGGACAGCTCTAATTAGACATAGGTTACTAGGGTAGTGGACAGCACCGTGGACAGCTCTAATTAGACATAGATTACTAGGGTAGTGGACAGCACCGTGGACAGCTCTAATTAGACATAGGTTACTAGGGTAGTGGACAGCACCCTGGACAGCTCTAATTAGACATAGGTTACTAGGGTAGTGGACAGCACCGTGGACAGCTCTAATTAGACATAGGTTACTAGGGTAGTGGACAGCACCGTGGACACCTCTAATTAGAACCATTCTGATCTGGCGCTGTCTCTCACAAGGAATCGATGAAACTATCACACCAGTTTTCAATCACAGACCTGACTCCACTCCCAGTCTCGCTGCTAAAGCCAGTGTCTGGGGTAGGACTAGACCCCTCTCCCAGTCTCCCTGCTAAAGCCAGTGTTTAGAGTAGGACCAGACTCCTCTCCCAGTCTCCCCACTAAAGCCAGTGTCTGTAGTAGGACCAGACTCCTCTCCCAGTCTCCCCACTAAAGCCAGTGTCTGGGGTAGGACCTGACTCCTCTCCCAGTCTCCCCACTAAAGCCAGTGTCTGGGGTAGGACCTGACTCCTCTCCCAGTCTCCCCACTAAAGCCAGTGTCTGGGGTAGGACCAGACTCCTCTCCCAGTCTCCCCACTAAAGCCAGTGTCTGGTGTAGGACCAGACTCCTCTCCCAGTCTCCCCACTAAAGCCAGTGTCTGGGGTAGGACCTGACTCCTCTCCCAGTCTCCCCACTAAAGCCAGTGTCTGTAGTAGGACCAGACTCCTCTCCCAGTCTCCCCACTAAAGCCAGTGTCTGGGGTAGGACCTGACTCCTCTCCCAGTCTCCCCACTAAAGCCAGTGTCTGTAGTAGGACCAGACTCCTCTCCCAGTCTCCCCACTAAAGCCAGTGTTTAGAGTAGGACCAGACTCCTCTCCCAGTCTCCCCACTAAAGCCAGTGTCTGGTGTAGGACCAGACTCCTCTCCCAGTCTCCCCACTAAAGCCAGTGTCTGGGGTAGGACCTGACTCCTCTCCCAGTCTCCCCACTAAAGCCAGTGTCTGTAGTATGACCAGACTCCTCTCCCAGTCTCCCCACTAAAGCCAGTGTCTGGGGTAGGACCAGACTCCTCTCCCAGTCTCCCTGTTAAAGCCAGTGTCTGGGGTAGGACCAGAGTCCTCTCCCAGTCTCCCTGCTAAAGCCAGTGTCTGGGGTAGGACCAGACTCCTCTCCCAGTCTCCCTGCTAAAGCCAGTGTCTGGGGTAGGACTAGACTCCACTCCCAGTCTCCCTGCTAAAGCCAGTGTCTGGGGTAGGACCAGACTCCTCTCCCAGTCTCCCCACTGAAGCCAGTGTCTGGGGTAGGACCAGACTCCTCTCCCAGTCTCCCTGCTAAAGCCAGTGTCTGTAGTAGCACCAGACTCCTCTCCCAGTCTCCCTGCTAAAGCCAGTGTTTAGAGTAGGACCAGACTCCTCTCCCAGTCTCCCTGCTAAAGCCAGTGTCTGCAGTAGCACCAGACTCCTCTCCCAGTCTCCCTGCTAAAGCCAGTGTTTAGAGTAGGACCAGACTCCTCTCCCAGTCTCCCTGCTAAAGCCAGTGTCTGTAGTAGCACCAGACTCCTCTCCCAGTCTCCCTGCTAAAGCCAGTGTTTAGTGTAGGACCAGACTCCTCTCCCAGTCTCCCTGCTAAAGCCAGTGTCTGTAGTAGCACCAGACTCCTCTCCCAGTCTCCCCACTGAAGCCAGTGTCTGTAGTAGCACCAGACTCCTCTCCCAGTCTCCCTGCTAAAGCCAGTGTCTGTAGTAGCACCAGACTCCTCTCCCAGTCTCCCCACTAAAGCCAGTATCTGTAGTAGCACCAGACTCCTCTCCCAGTAGGCTCTCTGAGGTCAGAGGTCAAACACCCTTTAACATCACCATTCTCCGTTCTGCGGCCCGAGACGCTAAAGCCTCTACGGTTTACTACCGGTCAAGTCCCATCATGACCTGATAGCCATCCACTCCAATCACATTTATACTGATTCGTTGGATGTTTCACTGAGAGCAGCTTTGACAGAGAAATCAATGGAGCAGGGAGCATATCTACTGCGTCTGTTGTTCCACCACTCAGCGGTCCCCACTGTGATTATAGAGAGCAGCAAGGTATCACTGATCGCATCTAGTTCATAGATACCCATAAAGCCCATAGAAACCAGTTGAACGTAGCCTAAATAACTACAACTTTGCTCAGCCGATTAAGCTGCATTTCATACGCCCACGTTCCACGAATGATCACCTGATAAGTGACCACATGAATGCAGCACTCCTTATCTCTTTGCACAATTCAGAATATGGGTTTGCGGGTTCTATGCTGATAAATCGGAAACTAGACTTTGCGGGTCTATGCTGATAAATCGGAAAACTAGACTATCAGTAGTGAGATTGGTCGGTTTCCCAATTCATCCAGTCAAAGGTTGATGCTCCCGTTGGAGAGCGTTGTAACGGTCCTTATAATAGCCACTAGCCATCTCAGATTGGCCAAGTCTACAGCGTGGATGCCCACCCGTTTCGCAAAGAAGGTGAAGTGGACTCTACTTTCTGTGTTCCGGTAAAAAAAAAAATAGTGAATGTGTAATTCGGTCAACCGGCGGATTGATGTAAAAAAAAATACTGTCAGGCGTCAGGACCCAACAAGGTGAACAGCTCCCAAATCGCCGCAGACAGACCGCTAATGAAAAGACAACATGTACAGTTCTTTGAATCTTCTATTCAATGCATCAGGTGGATTCGATTCGTTTAGTTATTATGTAGCCATTTGGACAACGGGGGGAGAATGACAAAGTAACTTCCTAAATGTTGTCTAGTACTTCAATATTTGACATCGGGTAAAATAACATAAAGTGTATATTTGCACTCCTCCACCTCGCTATGTCGTAGTTGGTGAGGTGCCATTTTCAGACCTTTGATTTCAAAAGACTTGTGGGGAGTTGAGTGAGCGAGCGATGCAGAAAACTACCAATTGCGTTTTATTTTCACTCATTTCTAAATGTTGGATCCAAAAGGAACATAGGCTACACTCAACCAGGACTTCATTGGCTCATGAAAGAAAAAAAACACTAATAGTTAAGCCTACTAAAGTCTTCTAAAATGAAATATGTGCCATCTCTCACTATTCAGTCATTCGAAGTGTCATAAGAAGTTTGTAACCAAGATGCGCAATTTTGTCAATCAAACGGGTCCATCTAATTTAACTCACCGGGTGCAGATAAGGCTCCAACCGTTGATCTTCTTACCCAGAGACAGCAGGCGGCTAAGAAGCCTACAGTACCCAAGACCAAATAACCAGACTTGATTCCACTAATATGGTGGTCCTCCTTTCAATCCACTCCTAAATGTAAGCCTATTTGGCAACAACAAAAAAGCTCACCATTACATTGATAGCCATATACCTTCTCTCTTGCGTAAAAACGGGGAGGTAGGATTCCAAAGAGGCTACTTGTTTGATTCAGTTTGTTATACTTGTCAAGGTAATTTGCAGTGCTGGTGACAATCCACTTCACACAGAGGCAGCTTTGATTCCATTAGCACAAGCTAACGGCAACTAGCAGCAGTGTCATCCGAAGACGCAGGGGCCCTGCTTTTCAAATAGCCGATAACGACTTTTATCTTAAAAGATTTCAAACGGTTACGCAGCGATCAAACAAATTCCTTCCATGGGGAGTCTTTGGGATCGCAGCAGACAGACCGCTCTTTCAATAGCAGAAGTGTGTGTTCGTTTTACTGTGAGGAGCAGCTGCCAGCGACAGACTAAAGCAACAAGAAATGCGGCATCGGAAACAGCAGGGAAAAAATCGACATGGAACCTCCCCTTCTCAAACTCAGTGGTCAATGTCCACATCCGTTATACCCTGGTAAGCATATATCTTCACTAAACGACCGATGTATGATCCGCCAGGAGGGTCATTCCAGCGGCAGTGATTGTGTTCCACTTTCGAGACGGCCTCGACACACAACAGACCTTTTCTTTCCAGCCCCCTCCGGTTCTGACAAGTACCGCGCGGCCAATCCACGAGCGCGCATCCCGGACCCCCTCCTTGCTCCGACCGGAGCGCTCCCGGTAAAATATGGAGCGGGACGGACCTCACTGGATTGGAGTCAGTAAAGTACAGCATGAAAGTATGCTACTGTGTGCACTGTGCAGTTAATAAAACCATAGAGACAGTTGATAGGCTACTATTAGGGGCCAGATTATATATATATGTAGGTTACTATAAGACAATTGTAATATAACCGTTGGTGTTATTATGCATGGGTCTACACTTATGCAGTAGCCACTATCTCCAGCACTAGTCTAATCAGACATCCACTTTCCAGGCCTGTTGGGAACACACTGGTGATATATCATGTTATGCTTCTGCTCAGACACTATGCACTGGAGAATACCAGCAACAGTGAAGAAAAGTCAAACTTAGGAAAAATGTACTTTTTTTTGCATTCGTGCAGGCTGCAGTGTGAGAAACTCCCCCATGCCAAAATGCCCATCGGGGAAACCCGAGAGATGATGGATTGCATCCAGTGTTTTGACCCTCTCAATAGAATAGATAGTGGCCAGAGTGGGAACAATGCTGTGATTCAACACATAACCATGGAGTCCAGAGAGATCATTGAGGAGCAGGATATAGCACCAGTGTCCTCAATGAAAGTTGATACAGGATAGAAATGGTTGGGTTTTGGAATGGGTTTGTATGGAGGGAGGAATAGCAGTGTAGCCTGTATGGGCATCGAACTCAATCAGGGTATGAATTCCCAAACTCCCAAGAGTGTTCATGAATTGAAATGTCCACATTTCCTCTCTGAGCCGATGTTACAAGAACTTAAAACTTTTTTTTCCACATGAGTTAACACGTCGTTTCCAGGGGAGTGGAGAAGTTCTCCTCAAAGTCAACTGGGATCACAGATATACTGGAGTGCACTGAGTGGTATAAAGTTGTGGTGTGTCCATACTGGAAGCCCCCCAGTGGGGAACAGGACTGAACAGTCTCCTAGCTGCCCCGCTGGCTGACTGGGGATCAGGAGATCCTAACCCTACAGATCCTGGGGATTTCTATTCTAATATCTCTCTCTCTCTCTCTCTCTCTCTCTCTCTCTCTCTCTCTCTCTCTCTCTCTCTCTCTCTCTCTCTCTCTCTCTCTCTCTCTCTCTCTCTCTCTCTCTCTCTCTCTCTCTCTCTCTCTCTCTCTCTCTCTCTCTCTCTCTCTCTCTCTCTCTCTCTCTCTCTCTCTCTCTCTCGAACCTATATCCTATTGAATTCCAAGGTCCAATGCAGCCGTTTTCATCTCAATATCAAATCATTTCATGGTAACAATGAAGTACCTTACTGTGATTGTTTTAAATTAAAATGGTCAAAAATAAAACAAAATGAGCTTCTTAACAAACTCTCTGGGAGGGGTCTGAGTGGGGAGGGGAAAACTGAAAACCAGCTATTATTGGCAGAGAGGTTTGGAACTCTCTTTCTTATTGGCCGATGAACTAATCAATGTCTTTTTTCTTTCTTTCATACAACTGCCTTATTGTTCCGTCCTGTAGTACAGTCAAGATACTATAATACAATCACATTCACAATCACACCTGTGAACTGATAGTTGATGAACGGCGTTGGTATGAGAAACGTCCCACCTCTCAACACTCTCACCCTGGCTAAGCTGATTCAATCGCTCACACTGCAGTCTATGGAATACAGGGCCAAGGGAACGCTCTCCAGCGCTACCGCTAGCTACCGCTAGCTACCGCTAGCTACCTAATGATATGCATTGGAGAAAAGCTAATTCTATTAGCGTTGATTAGCGGTGGGCACGGTGAGGATGGAGGATGCTTCAACAGCACACTCTGGATGCATCTCAAATGGTACCCTTTTTTCCTATGTAGTGCACTACTTTTGACCAGAGCCCTATGAGAATAGGGTGCCATTTGGGAAGCATGCTAACACTGCGACACTAGGACGCTAATAAGAAATCTTGCTACGACTTCCGACGAGCCGTCAAACAGGCAAAATGTCAATACAGGACTGAGATTGAATCCTACTACGCCGGCTCTGACGCTCGACAGATATAAGGCAGGGCTTGCAAACTATCACGGATTACAAAGGGAAACCCAACCGCGAGCTGCCCAGCGACTCAAGCCTACCAGACGAGCTAAATGCCTGCTATGCTCGCTTTTGAGGCAAGCAACACTGAACCATACACGAGAGCACCAGCTTTTCCGGACGACTGTGTGATCAGGACAGAGTTTGGGAAACCCTGTGTGGCAGAAGTCCGTGTGTTGTTGTGATTCTGGATGGCCAGATAGCTACCAACAATGACAAGAAGCTGCCCTGTGGGGAATCCTAGGTGGCTCGTTTCAGCTAGTTTTATCTTGTTCTTGATAACATGTCTTGTTTTGACTGTTGTCATGTCAAATGCTAATATGGCGAAAAAAAATGGCAGTGCACCACTCCAACACCAAGTTTGCTGATCACCGACAATGATGTGGCAGCCTATAGGGAGGAGGTCAGAGACCTGGCAGTGTGGTGCCAGGACAACAACCTCTCCCTCAACGTCAGCAAGACAAAGGAGCTGATCGTGGATTACAGGAAACGGAGGGGCGAGCACGCCTCCATCCAAATCGATGGGGCTGTAGTTGGGAGTGGGTCGAGAGCTTCATGTTCCTCGGTGTCCACATCATTAAGGAATTAATATGGTCCATACACACCCACACAGTTGTGAAGAGGGCACAACAGTGCCTCGTCCCCTCAAGAGGCTGAAAATATTTGGCATGGGCCCTCAGATCCTCAAAAAGTTATACAGCTGCACCATTGACAGCATCTTGACTGGCTGCATCACCGCTTGGTACGGGAACTGCTTGGCACCCGAACGCAAGGCGCTACAGAGGGTGGTGAGTACGGCCCTGTACATCACAGGAGCCGAGCTCCCTGCCATCCAGGATCTCTATACCAGGCGGTGTCAGAGGAAGGCCCAAAAAATGAACATAGGCCCTCACAGAACAGCAAATATAACCTAACCTGACCTTATCAGGTGGAAATTCTGTGTCAAAGCTCAACAAAACAGACAGGGTATTGCCACCGGGCTACATCTCACCAAACAGCACCACAAACACCAGGAATATTATTTTTCATTTGATCTACCACACTGATCACTCCTTTGAGCCACGCCCTGCTCCTGAGAGTAAAGCACGACACAGGTTGAGCCCCGAGACGCGTGACGCAGAGCGCCTCTGGGCGGAGAATGCACAAAACAATCAACACAATTCCACTTCTCAAGCCTTTGTATTCAGGAGACGAAGATCTGTACTTACCGCCATTTTTTAAAGTCTATGCACACCCACTGGACTCTACACTCACACAGGCTTACACTGACACCCCAACACACACAGACACACACAGACACACACACACACACACACACACACACACACACACACACACACACACACACACACACACACACATAGTCTTGTACAGCTAACCTTGTGGGGACACACAATTCAGTCCCATTCAAAATCCTATTTACCCTAACCCCTAATTCTAAACCTAACCCTAACCCGTACTCTAACCCTAACCCTAACCTTAACCAAAAAACCTAACATTTACATTAGATTTACGTCATTTAGCAGACGCTCTTATCCAGAGCGACTTACAAATAGGTGCATTCACCTTATAGCCATTTTATTTTTTTTGGGTGGGGGGGGGGGGGGGGGGGGGGTGGGGGGGGGGGGGGGGGTGGGTTGGGGTAAGGGGGGGGTAGAAGGATTACTTTATCCTATCCCAGTTATTCCTTAAAGAGGTGGGGTTTCAAATGTCTCCGGAAGGTGGTGAGTGACTCCGCTGTCCTGGCGTCGTGAGGGAGCTTGTTCCACCATTGGGGTGCCAGAGCAGCGAACAGTTTTGACTGGGCTGAGCGGGAACTATGCTTCCGCAGAGGTAGGGGAGCCAGCAGGCCAGAGGTGGATGAACGCAATGCCCTCGTTTGGGTGTAGGGACTGATCAGCGCCTGAAGGTACGGAGGTGCCGTTCCCCTCACAGCTCTGTAGGCAAGCACCATGGTCTTGTAGCAGATGCGAGCTTCAACTGGAAGCCAGTGGAGTGTGCGGAGGAGCGGGGTGACGTGAGAGAACTTGGGAAGGTTGAACACCAGACGGGCTGCGGCATTCTGGATGAGTTGTAGGGGTTTAATGGCACAGGCAGGGAGCCCAGCCAACAGCGAGTTGCAGTAATACAGACGGGAGATGACAAGTGCCTGGATTAGGACCTGTGCCGCTTCCTGTGTAAGGCAGGGTCGTACTCTCCGAATGTTGTAGAGCATGAACCTACAGGATCGGGTCACCGCCTTGATGTTAGCGGAGAACGACAGGGTGTTGTCCAGGGTCACGCCAAGGCTCTTCGCACTCTGGGAGGAGGACACAACAGAGTTGTCAACCGTGATGGCGAGATCATGGAACAGGCAGTCCTTCCCCGGGAGGAAGAGCAGCTCCGTCTTGCCAAGGTTCAGCTTGAGGTGGTGATCCGTCATCCATACTGATATGTCTGCCAGACATGCAGAGATGCGATTCGCCACCTGGTTATCAGAAGGGGGAAAGGAGAAGATGAGTTGTGTGTCGTCAGCGTAGCAATGATAGGAGAGGCCATGTGAGGATATGACAGAGCCAAGTGACTTGGTGTATAGCGAGAATGGGAGAGGGCCTAGAACTGAGCCCTGGGGGACACCAGTGGTGAGAGCACTTGGTGCGGAGACAGCTTCTCGCCACGCCACTTGGTAGGAGCGACCGGTCAGGTAGGACGCAATCCAAGAGTGAGCCGCGCCGGAGATGCCCAGCTCGGAGAGGGTGGAGAGGAGGATCTGATGGTTCACAGTATCAAAGGCAGCAGACAGGTCTAGAAGGACAAGAGCAGAGGAGAGAGAGTTAGCTTTAGCAGTGCGGAGAGCCTCCGTGACACAGAGAAGAGCAGTCTCAGTTGAATGACCAGTCTTGAAACCTGACTGGTTTGGATCAAGAAGGTCATTCTGAGAGAGATAGCAAGAGAGTTGGCTAAAGACGGCACGCTCAATAGTTTTGGAGAGAAAAGAAAGAAGGGATACTGGTCTGTAGTTGTTGACATCAGAGGGATCGAGTGTTGGTTTTTTGAGAAGGGGTGCAACTCTCGCTCTCTTGAAGACGGAAGGGACATAGCCAGCGGTCAAGGATGAGTTGATCAGCGAGTTGAGGTAAGGGAGAAGAGAGGAGGGGATAGGGTCAAGCGGGCAGGTTGTTGCCGTCACAAGTCGCAAGATTTTATCTGGAGAGAGAGGGGAGAAAGAAGTCAAAGCATAGGTTAGGGCAGTGTGAGCAGGACCAGCAGTGTCATTTGACTTAACAAACGAGGATCGGATGTCGTCAACCTTCTTTTCAAAATGGTTGACGAAGTCATCCACAGAGAAGGAGGAGGGGGGGGGGGGGGGTTCTGTGAGCTCGCAATTTCCGCTCATTGCGAGCTCACAGAACAGAGCTCCGGGAGCTCGCAATGAGTCATCAAGCCATGGAGCTGGAGGGGAGGACCGAGCCGGCCGGGAGGATAGGGGACATAGAGAGTCAAAGGATGCAGAAAGGGAGGAGAGGAGGGTTGAGGAGGCAGAATCAGGAGATTGGAGGGAGAAGGATTGAGCAGAGGGAAGAGATGATAGGATGGAAGAGGAGAGAGTAGCGGGAGAGAGAGAGCGAAGGTTGCGACGGCGCATTACCATCTGTGTAGGGGCAGAGTGAGTAGTGTTGGAGGAGAGGGAGAGAGAAAAGGATACAAAGTAGTGGTCGGAGACTTGGAGGGGAGTTGCAGTGAGATTATTAGAACAACAGCATCTAGTAAAGATGAGGTCAAGCGTATTGCCTGCCTTGTGAGTAGGGGGGGACGGTGAGAGGGTGAGGTAAAAAAAGGAGAGGAGTGGAAAGAAGGAGGCAGAGAGAAATGAGTCAAATGTAGACGTAGGGAGGTTGAAATCCCCCAGAACTGTGAGGGGTGAGCCATCCTCAGGAAAGGAACTTATCAAGGCGTCAAGCTCATTGATGAACTCTACAAGGGAACCTGGAGGGCGATAGATGACAAGGATATTAAGCTTAAATGGGCTAGTGACTGTGATAGCATGGAATTCAAATGAGGAGATAGACAGATGGGTCAGGGGAAAAATTGAGAATGTCCACTTGGGAGAGATGAGGATTCCTGTGCCACCACCCCTCTGACCAGATGCTCTCGGGGTATGCGCGAACACATGGTCAGACGAGGAGAGAGCAGCAGGAGTAGCAGTGTTTTCAGTGGTAATCCATGTTTCCGTCAGCGCCAAGAAGTCGAGGGACTGGAGGGTAGCATAGGCTGAGATGAACTCTGCCTTGTTGGCAGCAGAACGGCAGTTCCAGTGGCTGCCTGAGACCTGGAACTCCACGTGGGAGTTGCGTGCAGGGACCACCAGGTTAGAGAGGCAGCAGCCACGCGGTGTGAGGCGTTTGTGTAGCCTGTGCGGAGAGGAGAGAACAGGGATAGGCAGAGGCATAGTTGACAGGCTGCAGCAGATAGCTACAATAATGCAGAGGAGATCGGAATGAAATGAACTAAACATCTGGGAAAGGAGAGAGCGGGGCCTCCCTCACCACAACTCCCAAATATAACTCTCCCAACTTCCACCTCAGAAACTATAATTGTTGTAAACTACAGCGGTTCACTGTTTTCTAGGAACAGACTAACTTACTTTATTCAGCTAGCTAACTAGGTGCAGTATTATTCCGTGAAAATCGTCCGGGCACCTCGTCATAAGACACCACAGCCAGCTAGCATGCCGGACTCCAACAACACGGTTTAGCGCCAATACTCGGCCACAACAAACCACCAGTGTATCAACACGCAAGCAGATCGTTCGTGTCCGTGTCTAACGTTGTGGGTTAGTCCCGACAGCTTGAGCGAGTCCGTCGTCAACTTATTCAGCCAGTTAGTTAGCTAGAATAGTTAGCAAACTAGCTAGCCATTGCTTTCAGACAAAGAAGAAACCCCTCCTTTCACGGCACGAACACACAGAGAGAGCCAAACTAACGTTAACTAGTCACCCATGTCCCGAATTCCTTGAACGACTCGGGCTATCAATATGTAAAAAAAAAACACAAATGTAGGTTATGACTTACCCCTAGCAGCTACTGTTAGCTAGCCAAGTGCAAAGCTAGCCACTGAATTGACTCAGCCAGTTCGCGTCTGTTCGCTCGGTCGTTCCAGCTATTGTTTAGTAGTAGCTATCCAGGTAGCAACAAGCTAGCTAAATTTCAAGCACAGTAGCCACTTGCTACCTAACGTTAACGGTTCAGACAATGAGGTTAGAAAACAGCTGAATGGTAGGCAATTATTGTATGTAATTATTGTAGGCAGCCAGCTGACGTAATTACAGGCACTCTCAGGGGTGAAACAACTATACCGTTGCTAATAGCTACTCGCCAGCTAGTCCAGGTGGTGGGTTAGCTAGCTAGCTTCGTGCTACACCCGGCACAGCCGAATACAACTACTAACCTTAACCCTAACCCTAAACCTAACCCTAGCTCCTAACCCTTAATGTAATTCTAACCTTAGCTCCTAACCCTAAACCTAATTCTAACCCTAACACTAATTCTAACCTTAACCTTAGAAATAGCATTTGACCTTGTGGGTCCCCACTCGTGGGTCCCCTGGTCCCCACAATAATAGTTAAACGCATCCACACACAGACACACACACACAAACACACACACACACACACACACACACACACACACACACACACACACACACACACACACACACACACACACACACACACACACACACACACACACACACACACACACACACATACACACAAACACACACACGCACACACACTCACCACATAAGCTGCTGCTACTGTCTATTATCTATCCTGTTGTCTAGTCACTTTACCCCTACCTACAGTATACTGCTGCTACTGTCTATTATCTATCCTGTTGTCTAGTCACTTTACCCCTACCTACAGTATACTGCTGCTACTGTCTATTATCTATCCTGTTGTCTAGTCACTTTACCCCTACCTACAGTATACTGCTGCTACTGTCTATTATCTATCCTGTTGTCTAGTCACTTTACCCCTACCTACAGTATACTGCTGCTACTGTCTATTATCTATCCTGTTGTCTAGTCACTTTACCCCTACCTACAGTATACTGCTGCTACTGTCTATTATCTATCCTGTTGCCTAGTCACTTTACCCCTACCTACAGTATACTGCTGCTACTGTCTATTATCTATCCTGTTGCCTAGTCACTTTACCCCTACCTACAGTATACTGCTGCTACTGTCTATTATCTATCCTGTTGCCTAGTCACTTTACCCCTACTTGTATGTACAGGACAGTGCCTTCAGAAAGTATTCGGACCCCTTTACTTTTTCCACATTTTGTTGTTACAGCCTGAATTTACAATTTATTAAATTGAGATGTTATGTCACTGGCCTACACACAATACCCCATAATGTCAAAGTGGAATTATGTTTTTAGAAGTGTTTACAATTTAATCAAAAATGAAAAGCTGAAATGTATTGACTCACTAAGTATTCAACCCATTTGTTATGGCAAGCCTAAATAAGTTCAGGAGTGAAAATGTGCTTAACAAGTCACATAATAAGTTGCATGGACTCAACGTGTGTGCAATAATAGTGTTTAGCATGATTTTTGAATGACTACCTCACCTCTGTACACCACACATACAATCTGTAAGGTCCTTCAGTCGAGCAGTGAATTTCAAACACAGATTCAACCACAAAGACCAGGAATGTTTTCCAATGCCCCACAAAGAAGGGCACCTATTGGTAGATGGGTAAAAAAAACTAAAAGCAGACATTGAATATCCCTTTGAGCATGGTGAAGTTATTAATTACACGTTGTATGGTGTATCAATATACCCAGTCACTACAAAGATACAGGCGTCCTTCCTAACTCAGTTGCCGGAGAGGAAGGAAACTGCTCAGGGATTTCAGCTTGAAGCCAATGGTGACTTTAAAACAGTTACAGTTTAATGTGGTCCTCTGTAGCTCAGCTGGTAGAGCACGGCGCTTGTAACGCCAAGGTAGTGGGTTCGATCCCCGGGACCACCCATACACAAAAAAAATGTATGCACGCATGACTGTAAGTCGCTTTGGATAAAAGCGTCTGCTAAATGGCATATTATTATTATTATTATTATTATAATGGCTGTGATGGGAGAAAACTGAGGATGGATCAACAACATTGTAGTTACTCCACAATACTAACTTAAATGACAGAGTGAAAAAAAGGATGTCTGTACAGAATGCAAATATTCCAAAACATGCATCCTGTTTGAATGCATCCATGCATCAAACGGAATAGAGTTAAGCACAGGCAAAATCCTAGAGGAAAACCTGGTCCAGTCGGCTTTCCACCAGACACTGGGAGATGAATTCACCCTTTCAGCAGGACAATAACCTAAAACACAAGGCCAAATATACACTGGAGTTGCTTACCAAGAATGTTCCAGAATGTTCCTGAGTTACAGTTTTGACTTCTGCTTGAACATCTTTGTCATTATGGGGTATTGTGTGTAGACGGATGAGAAAATACATGAATTTAATCCATTTTGAATTCAGGCTGTAACACAACAAAATGTGGAATAAGTCAAGGGGAATTAATACTTTCTGAAGGCACTGTAGAGAGCTGAATTACCTCATACCCCTACACATTGACTCGGTACTGGTACTCCCTGTATAAAGCCCTGTTATTTTTTACTACTCATTATTGCTATTCGTTATTCACTGTGTATTTATTCCTCGTGTCACTATTTTAATAATAATCTATATTTTATATTTGTTAAATATTTGTAATCTTTAACTCTGCATTGCATAGGAGAGGAGATGAGAGCACATGAAATATGAGGAGAGGAGAGGAGAGGAGAGGAGAGGAGAGGAGAGGAGAGGAGAGGAGAGGAGAGGAGAGGAGGGGAGGGGAGGGGAGGGGAGGGGAGAGGAGAGGAGAGGAGAGGAGAGGAGAGGAGAGGAGAGGAGAGGAGAGGAGAGGAGAGGAGAGGGGAGGAGAGGAGAGGAGAGGAGAGGAGAGGAGAGGGGAGGGGAGGGGAGGGGAGGGGAGGGGAGGGGAGAGGAGAGGAGAGGAGAGGAGAGGAGAGGAGAGGAGAGGAGAGGAGAGGAGAGGAGAGGAGAGGAGAGGAGAGGAGAGGAGAGGAGAGGAGAGGAGAGGAGAGGAGAGGAGAGGAGAGGAGAGGAGAGGCCTCTTGTTTGTCAGTGGAGCCTAACTCAGAGTGGCAGGCAGGTCGGTGGCAGAGGAGAGGGAAAGGGACCAGGGCTGCATCCCAAATGGCACCCTATTCCCTGTATAGTGCACTATTTTTGACCAGAGCCATTTGGGACTCAGGGTACAGGCTAGAGGAAAGGCCTGAGCAGGGAACACTCCACAGAGCAGCCAAGCTGAAAACCCCTGCATGACAGAACCAGGAAGGGCCAGACAGGACACTTACACAGTCCAGGAAGCAGCACCAGAAGACCAGGGACCTTTACAGCACAGGAACAGGGTGCATCTGAGGATATAGCACAGGAACAGGGTGCATCTGAGGTTATAGCGCAGTAACAGGGTGCATCTGAGGTTATAGCACAGGAACAGGGTGCATCTGAGGATATAGCGCAGTAACAGGGTGCATCTGAGGATATAGCGCAGTAACAGGGTGCATCTGAGGTTATAGCGCAGTAACAGGGTGCATCTGAGGTTATAGCACAGGAACAGGGTGCATCTGAGGTTATAGCACAGGAACAGGGTGCATCTGAGGTTATAGCACAGGAACAGGGTGCATCTGAGGTTATAGCACAGGAACAGGGTGCATCTGAGGATATAGCACAGGAACAGGGTGCATCTGAGGTTATAGCACAGGAACAGGGTGTGTCTGAGGTTATAGCGCAGTAACAGGGTGCATCTGAGGTTATAGCGCAGTAACAAGGTGTGTCTGAGGTTGACAGGAGCACCTTTGGAATAAAAGTGAAAGCAGGGTTGAGTGTTGACATTTGAGAAGAAGGAGAGGAGAGTGGACGTAAGAAATCAAGGAAAATACTAATTGGGAAAGAGCCAGGATGCACATTATTATTATTATTATTATTATTATTATTATTATATTATTAACAGGAGCACAATAGGAACACAATAGGAGCACAACAGGAGCACAACAGGAGCACAACAGGAGCACAACAGGAGCACAATTTGGAGCACAACAGGAGCACAACAGGAGCATAACAGGAGCACAACAGGAGCACAATAGGAGCACAACAGGAGCACAACAGGAGCACAACAGGAGCACAACAGGAGCACAACAGGAGCACAACAGGAGCGCACGAGACAGTATGGATTGTAGGTTGACGTTTAAAAACACATCAATTTGGTTATTTGTGACAAAAATCAGAGCGACATGTTCATACATCACTGGTTTTTGTTTAGCCCATAGAGGAAAACAGCTGTGTAAACTTTCCAAGTTCAACAAGTTCTGTGAGTCCAAAAAACTGTGAAATCACAGTCACAGAACCAACATATTCAATTTGCATACAAAACCAGAGATAATGGGAAAATGTCCTCTTAATCACAGACACCCTGTATGGCCAAATAATAAAATGTCTTCTTCTTACAATTATCCTTCCACACCCAGAGTGTCATTTTGTGAGTGTGATTTGAGAGTCTGATATTAATGTGATATTACTGTGATATTTCTGTGATATTTCTGTGATGTTAGTGCAATATTGGAGTGAAATTAGTGTGACATTAGTGTGATATTAGTATGATATTACTGTGATGTTAGTGTGATATAGACCCCAGTTGATCCCAGTACACCCCAAAAGACCCCAGTAGGCCCCAGTAGGTCCCAGTAGACCCCAAAAGACCCCAGTAGGCCCCAGTACGTCCCAGTAGACCCCAGTACACCCCAGTAGACCCCAGTAGACCCCAGTAGGTCCCAGTAGACCCCAAAAGACCCCAGTAGGACCCAGTACATCCCAGTAGACCCCAGTAGACCCCAATACGTCCCAGTAGGCCCCAGTAGACCACAGTAGACCCCAGTACACCCCAGTAGACCCCAGTAGAACCCAAAAGACCCCAGTAGGTCCCAGTACGTCCCAGTAGGCCCCAGTAGTACCCAGTACACCCCAGTAGGTCCCAGTAGACCCCAGTATAATCCCAGTAGACCCCAGTAGGTCCCAGTAGGCCCCAGTAGACCCCAGTAGACCCCAGTACACCCCAGTACACCCAGTAGACCCCAGTAGGCCCCAGTAGACCCCAGTACACCCAGTAGACCCCAGTAGAGCCCAGTAGGCCCCAGTAGACCCCAGAACGTCACAGTAGACCCCAGTAGACCCCAATACGTCCCAGTAGGCCCCAGTAGAACCCAGTAGATCCCAGTAGACCCCAGTAGACCCCAGTATGTCCCAGTAGACCCCAGTAGACCCCAATACATCCCAGTACACCCAGTAGACCCCAGTAGGCCCCAGTAGACCCCAGTACACCCAGTAGACCCCAGTAGAGCCCATTAGGCCCCAGTAGACCCCAGTACATCCTAGTATACCCCAGTAGATCCCAATACGTCCCAGTAGGCCCCAGTAGACCCCAGTAGACCCCAGTAGACCCCAGTAGACTCCAATACGTCCCAGTAGGCCACAGTATGTCCCAGTAGACCCCAGTAGACCCCAGTACGTCCCAGTAGACCCCAATACGTCCCAGTAGGCCCCAGTAGGTCCCAGTAGACCCCAGTAGACCCCAGTACGTCCCAGTAGGTCCCAGTAGACCCCAGTAGACCCCAGTACGTCCCAGTAGACCCCAATATGTCCCAGTAGACCCCAGTAGGTCCCAGTACACCCAGTAGACCCCGGGACGTCCCAATAGACCCCAGTAGGTCCCAGTAGGTCCCAGTAGAACCCAGTAGATCCCAGTAGACCCCAGTATGTCCCAGTAGACCCGAGTAGACCAGAATACGTCCCAGTAGGCCCCAGTAGGTCCCAGTAGACCCCAGTAGACCCCAGTACGTCCCAGTAGGTCCAAGTAGACCCCAGTAAACCCCAGTATTGTCCCAGTAGGTCCCAGTACGTCCCCAGTAGACCCAAGTACGTCCCAGTAGACCCCAGTAGACCCCAATACATCCCAGTAGGCCCCAGTATGCCCCAGTAGGCCCCAGTAGACCCCAGTAGACCCCAGTAGACCCCAGTAGGCCCCAGTATACCCCAGTAGGCCCCAGTAGAACCCAGTAGATCCTAATAGACCCCAGTATGTCCCAGTAGACCAGAGTAGACCCCAATACATCCCAGTAGGCCCCAGTAGGTCCCAGTAGACCCCAGTAGACCACAGAACGTCCCAGTAGACCCCAGTAGACCCCAGTAGACCCCAGTAGGTCCCAGTTGATACAAGTAGACCCCAGTAGACCCCAGTACGTCCCAGTAGACCCCAATACGTCCCAGTAGGCCCCAGTAGGTCCCAGTAGACCACAGGAGACAGTAGGTCCCAGTTGACCCCAGTAGACCCCAGTACGTCCCAGTAGGTTCCAGTAGACCCCAGTAGACCCCAGTATGTCCCAGTTGGTACCAGTAGACCCCAGTAGACCCCAGTACGTCCCAGTAGACCCCAATACGTCCCAGTAGGCCCCAGTAGGTCCCAGTAGACCACAGTAGACCCTAGTACGTCCCAGTAGGTCCCAGTAGACCCCAGTAGACCCCAGTACGTCACAGTAGTCCCCAATACGTCCCCGTAGGCCCCAGTAGGTCCCAGTAGACCCCAGTAGACCCCAGTACGTTCCAGTAGGTCCCAGTAGACCCCAGTAGACCCCAGTATGTCCCAGTAGACCCCAATATGTACCAGTAGACCCCAGTAGGTCCCAGTACACACAGTAGACCCTAGTAGGTGCCAGTAGGCCCCAGTAGACCCCGGAACATCCCAGTAGACCCCAGTAGACCCCAGTAGGTCCCAGTAGGCCCCAGTAGAACCCAGTACGTCCCAGTAGGTCCCAGTAGACCCCAGTAGACCCCAGTATGTCCCAGTTGATACCAGTAGACCCCAGAAGACCCCAGTACGTCCCAGTAGACCCCAATACATCCCAGTAGGCCCCAGTAGGTCCCAGTAGACAACAGGAGACAGTAGGTCCCAGTTGACCCCAGTAGACCCCAGTACGTCCCAGTAGGTTCCAGTAGACCCCAGTAGACCCCAGTATGTCCCAGTTGGTACCAGTAGACCCCAGTAGACCCCAGTACGTCCCAGTAGACCCCAATACGTCCCAGTAGGCCCCAGTAGGTCCCAGTAGACCACAGTAGACCCTAGTACGTCCCAGTAGGTCCCAGTAGACCCCAGTAGACCCCAGTACGTCACAGTAGTCCCCAATACGTCCCCGTAGGCCCCAGTAGGTCCCAGTAGACCCCAGTAGACCCCAGTACGTTCCAGTAGGTCCCAGTAGACCCCAGTAGACCCCAGTATGTCCCAGTAGACCCCAGTAGGTCCCAGTACACACAGTAGACCCTAGTAGGTGCCAGTAGGCCCCAGTAGACCCCGGGACATCCCAGTAGACCCCAGTAGACCCCAGTAGGTCCCAGTAGGCCCCAGTAGAACCCAGTAGATCCCAGTAGACCCCAGTAGACCCCAGTAGACCCCAGAGGTCCCAGTAGACCCCAATAAGTCCCAGTAGGTCCCAGTAGAGCCCAGTACATCCCAGTAGACCCCAGTAGACCCCAGTACGTCCCAGTAGACCCCAATACGTCCCAGTAGACCCCAGTAGGTCCCAGTACGTCCCAGTAGACCCCAGTAGACCCCAGTACGTCCCAGTAGACCCCAATACGTCCCAGTAGGCCCCAGTAGGTCCCAGTAGACCCCAGTAGACCCCAGTACGTCCCAGTAGGTCCCAGTAGACCCCAGTAGACCCCAATACGTCCCAGTAGACCCCAGTAGGTCCCAGTACACCCAGTAGACCCTAGTAGGTCCCAGTAGGCCCCAGTAGGCCCCAGTACGTCCCAGTAGACCCCAGTAGACCCCAGTACGTCCCAGTAGACCCAAATACGTCCCAGTAGGCCCCAGTAGGTCCCAGTAGACCCCAGTAGACCCCAGTACGTCCCAGTAGGTCCCAGTAGACCCCAGTAGACCCCAATACGTCCCAGTAGGTAACAGTAGACCCCAGTAGACCCCAATACGTCCCAGTAGACCCCAGTAGGTCCCAGTAGGCCCCAGTAGACCCCAGGACGTCCCAGTAGATCCCAGTAGACCCCAGTATGTCCCAGTAGGCCCCAGTATGTCCCAGTAGACCTGAGTAGACCCCAATACGTCCCAGGAGGACCCAGTAGATCCCAGTAGACCCCAGTAGGCCCCAGTAGGTCCCAGTAGACCCCAGTAGACCCCAGTAGGCCCCAGTATACCCCAGTAGGCCCCAGTAGAACCCAGTAGATCCTAATAGACCCCAGTATGTCCCAGTAGACCAGAGTAGACCCCAATACATCCCAGTAGGCCCCAGTAGGTCCCAGTAGACCCCAGTAGACCACAGAACGTCCCAGTAGACCCCAGTAGACCCCAGTAGACCCCAGTAGGTCCCAGTTGATACAAGTAGACCCCAGTAGACCCCAGTACGTCCCAGTAGACCCCAATACGTCCCAGTAGGCCCCAGTAGGTCCCAGTAGACCACAGGAGACAGTAGGTCCCAGTTGACCCCAGTAGACCCCAGTACGTCCCAGTAGGTTCCAGTAGACCCCAGTAGACCCCAGTATGTCCCAGTTGGTACCAGTAGACCCCAGTAGACCCCAGTACGTCCCAGTAGACCCCAATACGTCCCAGTAGGCCCCAGTAGGTCCCAGTAGACCACAGTAGACCCTAGTACGTCCCAGTAGGTCCCAGTAGACCCCAGTAGACCCCAGTACGTCACAGTAGTCCCCAATACGTCCCCGTAGGCCCCAGTAGGTCCCAGTAGACCCCAGTAGACCCCAGTACGTTCCAGTAGGTCCCAGTAGACCCCAGTAGACCCCAGTATGTCCCAGTAGACCCCAATATGTACCAGTAGACCCCAGTAGGTCCCAGTACACACAGTAGACCCTAGTAGGTGCCAGTAGGCCCCAGTAGACCCCGGGACATCCCAGTAGACCCCAGTAGACCCCAGTAGGTCCCAGTAGGCCCCAGTAGAACCCAGTACGTCCCAGTAGGTCCCAGTAGACCCCAGTAGACCCCAGTATGTCCCAGTTGATACCAGTAGACCCCAGAAGACCCCAGTACGTCCCAGTAGACCCCAATACGTCCCAGTAGGCCCCAGTAGGTCCCAGTAGACAACAGGAGACAGTAGGTCCCAGTTGACCCCAGTAGACCCCAGTACGTCCCAGTAGGTTCCAGTAGACCCCAGTAGATCCCAGTATGTCCCAGTTGGTACCAGTAGACCCCAGTAGACCCCAGTACGTCCCAGTAGACCCCAATACGTCCCAGTAGGCCCCAGTAGGTCCCAGTAGACCACAGTAGACCCTAGTACGTCCCAGTAGGTCCCAGTAGACCCCAGTAGACCCCAGTACGTCACAGTAGTCCCCAATACGTCCCCGTAGGCCCCAGTAGGTCCCAGTAGACCCCAGTAGACCCCAGTACGTTCCAGTAGGTCCCAGTAGACCCCAGTAGACCCCAGTATGTCCCAGTAGACCCCAGTAGGTCCCAGTACACACAGTAGACCCTAGTAGGTGCCAGTAGGCCCCAGTAGACCCCGGGACATCCCAGTAGACCCCAGTAGACCCCAGTAGGTCCCAGTAGGCCCCAGTAGAACCCAGTAGATCCCAGTAGACCCCAGTAGACCCCAGTAGACCCCAGAGGTCCCAGTAGACCCCAATAAGTCCCAGTAGGTCCCAGTAGACCCCAGTACATCCCAGTAGACCCCAGTAGACCCCAGTACGTCCCAGTAGACCCCAATACGTCCCAGTAGACCCCAGTAGGTCCCAGTACGTCCCAGTAGACCCCAGTAGACCCCAGTACGTCCCAGTAGACCCCAATACGTCCCAGTAGGCCCCAGTAGGTCCCAGTAGACCCCAGTAGACCCCAGTACGTCCCAGTAGGTCCCAGTAGACCCCAGTAGACCCCAATACGTCCCAGTAGACCCCAGTAGGTCCCAGTACACCCAGTAGACCCTAGTAGGTCCCAGTAGGCCCCAGTAGGCCCCAGTACGTCCCAGTAGACCCCAGTAGACCCCAGTACGTCCCAGTAGACCCCAATACGTCCCAGTAGGCCCCAGTAGGTCCCAGTAGACCCCAGTAGACCCCAGTACGTCCCAGTAGGTCCCAGTAGACCCCAGTAGACCCCAATACGTCCCAGTAGGTAACAGTAGACCCCAGTAGACCCCAATACGTCCCAGTAGACCCCAGTAGGTCCCAGTAGGCCCCAGTAGACCCCAGGACGTCCCAGTAGATCCCAGTAGACCCCAGTATGTCCCAGTAGGCCCCAGTATGTCCCAGTAGACCTGAGTAGACCCCAATACGTCCCAGGAGGACCCAGTAGATCCCAGTAGACCCCAGTAGGCCCCAGTAGGTCCCAGTAGACCCCAGTAGAACCCAGTAGACCCCAGTAGGCCCCAGTAGACCCCAGTAGGTCCCAGTAGACCCCAGCATACCCCAGTAGGGCCCAGTAGACCCCAATAGGTCCCAGTAGATCCCAGTAGACCCCAATAGGTCCCAGTAGACCCCAGTAGACCCCAATAGGTCCCAGTAGATCACAGTAGACCCCAGTACACCCCAGTAGACCCCAGTATACCCCAGTAGATCCCAGTAGACCCCACTAGGCCCAAACATTTTACCTACACAATGAAGAAGGCTGTAAAGCCAAAACTTCTGATGCATTGAAATATAAAATAAATAAATAATGAAGTAAGCTTTATGCGACATCTGTTTGAGTGTGAACCCATTACACCTTTTTGTTTGACCAATCACATCCACACATCAATATCAACCCCTCATAGTTTATTTAATCCTAGTAGTAACACCAACCGTTCACTTAGCTTGACCCCATCCTCTGATATTCTGTCTGAATTAATAGAAAACCAACTGTTTACATATGACATATTGACAAACATCTGAAAAATCAGTATAGAGCAGGGTCTTCCTGGTGGAATCTGATCTGCACTCAGTAGGGTTCAAATATTATCCAGCATAAACCAATTAGCGGTAACTGAGACTCTTGGGAGCATAGAGCAGACTTCAGTACGGTCCATGTTGGTTTTTAGAGCTGGTATCTCCTGGTATAACTCCTCTGACCTTTAACTAACCTTTCAGTAGCTAACCTTTAGTTAACATTAGCATTTCAACGTTAGCATTTCAGAAAGCAAATACTACATTCACGCAAAACAACATGTAAATGTTATGGGAGCCCTTTTAGCTCACACAGTGAGTTCTCTCCTACAGCTCACCCCTGTCACAATGAGAAAGCGTTGTCTCTGGCTGCGTCCCAAATTTGCATCCTATTCCCTATATAGTGCACAATTTTTTTTTGACCAGAGACCTATTCACTATATTGGGAATAGGGACGCAACAACACTATCGCTCCAGTCTCATTCAATTTCTCCAGAAGCTTCTATCTTCTATCCCACACGGCTAGTCGTGACTGGCTTGCCACTAGCCTATGGGACGACAGGGACGTACTGAATAGGAAGCTAATGAGGAAGTGACGCAACACAGAGCCGAATACCAAACAAACAGACACAAGTGGACATTGGGGACCCACGACAAGAGAAAAGAGGGGCTGTGGCAAAGCTCAAGAGGTGGAGGGACCCCCCCCTTAAGGTTAGGACCAGCCCTGACGCAACGTGACCGGTGTTGCCCTTTTAAAATCCGTGATTAGAAAGAGTACATATGGGCAAAATGTGAGACTGGAATGTGAGACAAGAATGTTGTAGAATAGAATGTTTGTAGAGTTCTAGAATGACGAAAAGCTGCTGCCCATTTGAAAGCTGTGATCAGGATGTGAATGAAGGGGGACCATTTGAAAGCTGTGATCAGGATGTGAATGAAGGGGGACCATTTGAAAGCTGTGATCAGGATGTGAATGAAGGGGGACCAGAGTTCAAGCCAGAGGCTGTATTGAACAGAACAGAGTAATGCTCAACACTATTTTGTGTTCAAACTGTTACTGACGCAAAGGTGACCACTGCGCCCCGAGTGGCGTCGTCCAGGGTAGGGGAGGGAACGGCCGGCAGGGATGTAGCTCAGTTGGTAGAGCGTGGCGTTTGCAACGCCAGGGTTGTGGGTTCGATTCCCACGGGGGGCCAGTATGAAAAATAAACAATGTATGTACTCACTAACTGTAAGTCGCTCTGGATAAGAGCGTCTGCTAAATGACTACAATATGATAACACCTGCTGAACCATGAGGTACTCTGGGGGGAGTTTGTTTATCAGAACCCATATTATCATCAGGTGGACAACAAGAGAAATAGATATGTTTGCATCCCAAATGGCACCCTGGCCCCCTGGTCAAAGGAAGTGCACTATACAGACATTAGGATGCAGTTTGGGGCTCACTTTGTTATTTTGGTTTTTCATCTAAAAGGGACTGCAGCTTTGGAGCCACCGACTGCATCCCAAATGGCACCCTAGTGCACTACTTTGACCAAAGCCCTTTGGGAAATAGGGTGCCATTTGGGACAC
Organism: Coregonus lavaretus; assembly: GCF_964263955.1. Taxonomy (NCBI): domain Eukaryota; kingdom Metazoa; phylum Chordata; class Actinopteri; order Salmoniformes; family Salmonidae; genus Coregonus; species Coregonus lavaretus. The sequence continues at coordinate 181,429 of NW_028157627.1, forward strand.
AGTGTTGTAGAGGTGTATCTGAGATGACCAGTGCCATGTGTTGAGTAATGTCCTCTCTGCTCTGGACAGGAAACTCATAAAGCCTCCCGTTGGCTCTGCTCTCTCTCAGTAACCAGGATGGATGTCTCCCTCTGAGAAACACAGGACAAACTAATACTCCATTTGGGCTCTGAGGAATCCAATCCAAAACCACCACAGAGACTGCTGGGGAGCAGCTGGTTTAGTTCCTGTTTGTGGCTGAATGTGGGAAATAACACATTGTTACAGAGTTTCAAGGATGCCATATATTTGTCTTGGCTGAACAAAATGATCCCAACATGATACCAACATGATCCCAACATGTTAACAAAATGATCCCAACATGATACCAACATGATCCCAACATGTTAACAAAATGATACCAACATGATCCCAAAATGATCCCCAACATGATCTACTGTATCTATGACAGTTGTTCATTGACATTCACAGTAAAACAAGCAGTCAATACTGCAGTGGACAGATCTCTCATCTTCCAGTTCATAACAGCAGTATAGCTTCCAGTCAGATCTCTCATCTTCCAGTTCATAACAGCAGTATAGCTTCCAGTCAGATCTCTCATCTTCCAGTTCATAACAGCAGTACAGCTTCCAGTCAGATCTCTCATCTTCCAGTTCATAACAGCAGTACAGCTTCCATTCAGACCATCTTCCAGTTCATAACAGCAGTCCAGCTTCCATTCAGACCATCTTCCAGTTCATAACAGCAGTCCAGCTTCCAGTCAGACCATCTTCCAGTTCATAACAGCAGTACAGCTTCCAGTCAGATCTCTCATCTTCCAGTTCATAACAGCAGTACAGCTTCCATTCAGACCATCTTCCAGTTCATAACAGCAGTACAGCTTCCAGTCAGACCATCTTCCAGTTCATAACAGCAGTACAGCTTCCAGTCAGATCTCTCATCTTCCAGTTCATAACAGCAGTACAGCTTCCAGTCAGATCTCTCATCTTCCAGTTCATAACAGCAGTACAGCTTCCATTCAGACCATCTTCCAGTTCATAACAGCAGTCCAGCTTCCAGTCAGACCATCTTCCAGTCAGACCATCTTCCAGTTCATAACAGCAGTATAGCTTCCAGTCAGACCATCTTCCAGTTCATAACAGCAGTCCAGCTTCCAGTCAGACCATCTTCCAGTTCATAACAGCAGTCCAGCTTCCAGTCAGACCATCTTCCAGTTCATAACAGCAGTATAGCTTCCAGTCAGACCATCTTCCAGTTCATAACAGCAGTCCAGCTTCCAGTCAGACCATCTTCCAGTTCATAACAGCAGTACTGCTTCCAGTCAGACCATCTTCCAGTTCATAACAGCAGTCCAGCTTCCAGTCAGACCATCTTCCAGTTCATAACAGCAGTATAGCTTCCAGTCAGACCATCTTCCAGTTCATAACAGCAGTCCAGCTTCCAGTCAGACCATCTTCCAGTTCATAACAGCAGTCCAGCTTCCAGTCAGACCATCTTCCAGTTCATAACAGCAGTCCAGCTTCCAGTCAGACCATCTTCCAGTTCATAACAGCAGTCCAGCTTCCAGTCAGACCATCTTCCAGTTCATAACAGCAGTCCAGCTTCCAGTCAGACCATCTCCCAGTTCATAACAGCAGTCCAGCTTCCAGTCAGGGAGAGATGAGAGGTGGGTCCCTTCCTTGAACCCCACAGGGAAGCAAAACCCCTACAGGAACCAAAGAGCCCATTTTGGCATACCGGGTTGTAAAATGGTTGCTTCGTTTCAAAATAGATTTTTTTCGACCAGGGATGGAAGGAAATAATTTCCGTTCTGACCTCAGGGCTTTGTCTTAAATATCTACTGCTTCAGCACTCGCTTGTCTGTGATCTCGGACCGAAGCTTTCTGTGGTTCTCAGAATCCCAGGCTGAGGGAACATTACACTGCTACTCCGACTGAGTTCCAATTAAAACCCCCATCCAAATGGCCAGGGGCCAGGTTCACCTGCTGTAAACATTAACCTCAATGTTAGGAAGTAGACAGGCTTCAATGGGCAATATACTGTCTCCTACAGACCTGGGGTTGCGTCCAAAATGGCAGGCTATTCCCTATGGGCCATGGTCAAAAGTAGTGCGCTATATAGGGGATAGGGTGCCATTCTCTGGTCTAAAGTAGTGCACTATATAGGGGATAGGGTGTCATTTCAGACACACGCCTCCACCTTCGTTATCATTGAGGTTGGAGTTTTGCAGAGGAAAGTTTGTTCACTGTATACTACTATACTACTACTACTACTACTACTACTACTACTACTACTACTACTACTACTACTGCTACTACTACTACTACTACTACTACTACTACTACTACTGCTACTACTGCTACTACTACTACTACTACTACTACTACTACTACTACTACTACTACTATTACTATTACTACTACTGCTACTGCTACTGCTACTACTACTGCTACTACTACTACTACTACTACTACTACTACTACTACTACTACTACTACTACTATACTACTATTACTATTACTACTACTACTACTGCTACTGCTACTACTACTGCTACTACTACTACTACTACTACTACTACTACTACTACTACTACTGCTACTACTACTACTACTACTACTATATTACTACTATACTACTACTACTACTACTACTACTACTACTACTACTACTACTACTACTATATTACTACTACTCAGGGGCGGCCTGTTCAATAGGGCGATATGGGCGACGCACTGCCAAACGGGAAAAGGAAGGGATTTTTTTTCTAATCAATTATATCACGGCAACAGTAGTTATCAGTGTTGTAATCTATACGTCTGATCTGCCACAGTGCCACACTGCCACTAAATGTCGAATCAGGCTAAAGTCGTGCTTCAAATGGCTCCCCCCCCCTTTTGGGGCGATTTCAGTCAGGTTGAAAATCGCCCAGAAGTCTCTCATAGCCTCTAATGTAAAATCTATTTTTTTCAAATTTCAGAGCCTTCAATAAAATCTCTATGTGTGTCTGAGGGCTTGCACTTACGCGCTTTCGTCATACGTAACGTAACGTAACCATGAACGTAACTGAGAAAAGAGCGGATTGTGTCTTTGAAAGAAGTTCCTTTTTGTCGGCGAACAAATGAAGATAAATTGGCAACGAAACAATTAGGACCTCCCAGACCAAATTTAATAATTCAACAGGTTTCTACTAAAGGCGGAAAGTCCTACACCCGAGGATTTTCCAAAAATTGGTACGAACGGAAAAATAACATTGCCACTCAACTTGATGAGGGATACAGGCTAGCTGTCCGCCGCCACAACGATGAGGTTAGTGTTGATAATCACAAGTTTACTGGAGAACTGAGACCAAGTAGAGACTTTGGACAGGGTGGATATGGTATAATAAAGGCAGTTTATTCAGAGGTAAAGATATCTGGAATCGCGTGCACGGACCCGTTCGTCAAACTCTTAGGGAGCTATAAATTAAGCCCCATTACTTACCATATCAGATAAGAGAAATTGCTGCAGCTACATATATTTTACATCCTGGCCCTACATAGTTCACTATTTGCATCACTTACCAAAATATTACATGTGGTCATATATGCTTGGAAAGTGGAGATGCCATAGAACGTCAAAAAAGTAAACATTGCTGGAGACACATTGCCGTTTTGGAGAAGACATCGCGTTTGCTAGCGAAGAGATTTGTTGTGGCAAATGAACTTGGGCTGGGAATTGCCAGGAACCTCACGATAAGATATATGCATCAGCATTGCGAGTCTCATGATTCTATACGTATTGCGATTCGATACTGTGATTTTATTGCGCACCATATGTCTGTTGCAGAGGGATCAGAATGCCATGAGAACAAGTTTTGATCAGTCATGGAAATAAAAGTGCTGAAAACAAATTGGCTCCCAATGTGAAAAGATTGAGAACAAGCTATGAAGGAACAATAATGGTGTTTTGGTGCAGGTACAGCCAACTAGCGCTAAAATATTGCGATATTGTCAATACAGTATATCGTAAAGTATCACTATGTAACTCGATTTCTTTCACCCCAATCCCTCAAATTAACGGTAAATAACTGAATTGTTTGCCCCACATTTAGCTAAGATGATTAGCTAGCCAGCTAAAATGTTTTATTTAGTTAGCAGTCGCATCTACAATAGTTTACTGTCAATAACATGTCTCCAAAAATGACGTGGTGTCTCCAATTGTGTTGACATTTTACAATTGCGATGCGCATCCATGAGTATCCACTTTCTGTAGCTCAGCTGGTAGAGCATGGCGCTTGTAACGCCAAGGTAGTGGGTTCGATCCCCGGGACCACCCATACACAAAAATGTATGCACGCATGACTGTAAGTCGCTTTGGATAAAAGCGTCTGCTAAATGGCATATTATTATTATTATTATTATTATCTGAAGAGAGCCCCGAAACATTGTGTGCAGACATTTTATGCAATAAATGAAGTAGGTTGAATCTAGTAGTTCTGATCTTCTGATTGGTCCTGATGAGTTGGGCGAGGTCCCCTCCAGGCTACTGTCACTGTTGCATTGGCTCTGAGTCGGGTTCTCTGTCTTCAAATGTTCAGCCTAAGAGAGGGGATTTTTGTGTGTGTGTGTGTGTGTGTGTGTTTAACAGTGATGATGTGTGTGTGTGTGTGTGTGTGTGTGTGTGTGTGTGTGTGTTTTTAACAGTGATGATGTGTGTGTGTGTGTGTTTGTGTGTGTGTGTGTGTGTGTGTCCTCAGAGCAAGAACTCGTGAGTTGGAAGAACTGAGAGGCCTATGGCGTGGGTGTTGTCCTTGGCCACCTGCTGACAAGGCTGACAAGATAGGACCCTTTTGTCCATTGTTATTGGATAGGAACAGAACTTATAACCAGCTCCTGACCTAAATAGATCTTAGCACAACATTTTACTCAACATATCATATTCCATATTCACTATAACAAATATATTTACTACGACATTAGCAAGAACCGCCACATCCTCAGCCGGCTAATCCAGTGTGTGAAGTTTTGCGGAGTGTTTGAGTTAGCTTTGCGAGGCAAAGATGAAACTGAGGGCTCCACCAACCCTGGTAAGCCAACACTTTTGAGATCAGTCAATAAATGCTTCTGGTATTGACTTATATGCTGCCCCTGTCTTCATGTTGTTGCTGGACATATCTTTTTTAAAATGTGTGTAGGTCACCTAAATCATCAGAAAAATTGCCCCCCCTGAGAATTTTTTCAGGAGCCGCCACTGCTACTACTACTACTACTACTACTACTACTACTACTACTACTACTACTACTGCTACTACTACTACAACTACTACTACTACTATATTACTACTACTACTACTATATTACTACTACTACTACTACTACTACTACTATATTACTACTACTACTTGTCACGGCTGATGTGGATGCGGTGTGGGAGTCAGGCACAGGACACAGAAGCTTAGTCGCAACGACTTTAATGGTCAAAAAGGCAATAACCAAAATAACGTGCCTCTAACACAGGAGGCGAGCGATTACGCTAACAGTGCGTAAAAGACTAAATACTGGAGAACACAATAACGATACACCAACGGACAGGCGTACAACAACACACAACTGCAAACAAAACCAAAGGAAACTTATAGGTGACATAATCAATACATAATACGAGACAGGTGCACCAACAAGACAAAACCAAACAAACATTGAGAACATCAAACGGTAGCAGCTAGTACTCCGGGGACGACAAACGCCAAAGCCTGCCCGAACAAGGAGGAGGAGCAGCCTCGGCGGAATTCGTGACAGTACCCCCCCCCCCTTGACGCGCGGCTCCAGCCGTGCGCCGACCCCGGCCTCGGGGACGGCCAGGAGGACGTGGAGCAGGGCGCGTGGGATGACTCCGGTGGAACTCAGTCAGGAGGGATGGATCTAAAATGTCCCTCCGAGGCACCCAGCACCGTTCCTCCGGACCGTACCCCTCCCACTCCACGAGATATTGTAGACCCCCCATCCGACGTCTCGAATCCACGATGGACCGGACTGAGTACGCCGGAGCCCCCTCGATGTCCAGTGGGGGCGGAGGGGTCTCTCTTCTCTCACACTCCTGAAGTGGACCAGCTACCACCGGCCTGAGGAGAGACACATGGAACGAGGGGTTAATGTGATAGTCATTAGGCAATTGCAACTTGTAACACACCTCGTTCAATCTCCTCAGGACTTTAAATGGCCCCACAAACCGCCGGCCAAGCTTCCGGCAGGGCAGGCGAAGGGGCAGGTTTCGAGTCGAGAGCCAGACTCGATCTCCAGGGGCGTATACAGGACCCTCACTGCGGTGGAGATCGGCGCTCGCCTTCTGCCTGCGGATGGCCCGCTGCAGATGTATGTGTGCAGCGTTCCACGTCTCCTCCGAGCGCCGAAACCACTCATCCACCGCAAGAGCCTCGATCTGGCTCTGATGCCATGGTGCCAGAACCGGCTGATACCCTAAAACGCACTGAAAAGGGGTCAGGTTAGTAGAGGAGTGGCGAAGAGAGTTCTGAGCCATCTCTGCCCAGGGGATATACCCCGACCACTCCTCCTGCCGGCCCTGGCAATATGATCTCAGAAACCTACCCACATCCTGGTTCACTCTCTCCACCTGCCCATTACTCTCAGGGTGGTAACCCGAGGTAAGGCTAACCGAGACCCCCAAGCGTTCCATGAACACCCTCCAGACTCTAGAGGTGAATTGGGGACCCCGATCAGACACTATATCCTCGGGAACACCGTAGTGCCGGAAGACGTGGGTGAACAAAGCCTCAGCGGTCTGTAGGGCAGTAGGGAGACCCATCATTGGAATGAGACGACAGGCCTTAGAGAACCGATCCACAACGACCAGAATAGTGGTATTCCCCTGAGAGGGGGGAAGGTCCGTGACAAAGTCCACCGAGAGGTGAGACCACGGCCGTTGTGGAACAGGTAGGGGTTGTAACTTCCCCCTGGGCAGGTGTCTAGGTGCCTTACACTGGGCGCACACCGAGCAGGAGGAGACATAAACCCTCACGTCCCTAGCCAATGTTGTCCACCGCTTAACACTAAGGCAGTGCACTGTCCGGCCAATACCTGGATGTCCAGAGGAGGGTGACGTATGAACCCAATAAATGAGACGATCACGGACCTCGAGCGGCACGTACGTCTGACCCACTGGACACTCTGGGGGAGTAGGGTCGGTACGCAGTGCGTAACGCCCACTCAATTTCCGCATCGACCTCCCATACCACCGGTGCCACCAGACAAGACTCCGGCAGTATGGGAGTGGGCTCAATGGACCTCTCCTCTGTGTCATACCGCCGGGACAGGGCGTCTGCCTTACCGTTCTGGGACCCTGGGATGTAAGTGATCTTAAAAACGAACCGGGTCAGAAACATGTTCCACCTAGCCTGACGAGGGTTCAATCTCCTAGCTGCCCGGATGTACTCCAGGTTACGATGGTCAGTCAGAATGAGAAAAGGGTGTTGAGCCCCCTCAAGCCAATGCCTCCACACCTTTAGGGCTTGAACCACGGCTAACAGCTCCCTGTCCCCTACGTCATAATTACGTTCCGCCAGGCTGAGCTTTTTAGAATAAAAAGCGCAGGGACGGAGCTTAGGAGGCGTGCTGGAGCGTTGCGACAGTACTGCTCCAATACCGGCCTCTGACGCGTCCACCTCTACCTGGAACGTTAAAGCGGGGTCCGGGTGCGCCAGCACCGGAGCCGAAGTGAACAGGTCCTTCAGTTTACAAAACGCCCTGTCCGCTTCAGCCGACCACTGCAAATGCACCGGGCCCCCCTTCAGCAGGGAAGTAATGGGAGCTGCCACCTGTCCAAAACCCCGGATAAACCTCCGGTAGTAATTGGCAAAACCCAAAAACTGCTGCACCTCTTTAACAGTGGTTGGGGTTTGCCAGTTATGCACGGCTGACACACGGTCAATCTCCATCTTCACCCCTGACGCTGACAACCGATGACCCAAGAAGGAGCTGGACTCCTGGAAAAACAGACATTTCTCTGCCTTGACATACAAATCATGCTCCAACAGCCTACCCAGCACTCGGCGCACCAGGGCTACATGCTCGGCTCGTGTAGCAGAGGATGTCGTCAATGTACACTACCACTCCCTGCCCATGCAGGTCCCGGAAGATCTCGTCCACAAATGATTGGAAGACTGAAGGAGCATTCATTAACCCGTATGGCATGATAAGATACTCATAATGACATTACATTTTACATTTTAGTCATTTAGCAGATGCTCTTATCCAGAGCGACTTACAGGAGCAATTAGGGTTAAGTGCCTTGCTCAAGGGCACATTTACGTCATTTAGCAGACGCTCTTATCCAGAGCGACTTACAAATTGGTGCATTCACCCTATAGCCAGTGGGATAACCACTTTACACTTTTTTTCCCCCCTATTTTTATTTTATTTTTTTATTTTTTTATTTTTTTGGGGGGGGGGGGGGGGGGGGTAGAAGGATTACTTTATCCTATCCCAGGTATTCCTTAAAGAGGTGGGGTTTCAAATGTCTCCGGAAGGTGGTGAGTGACTCCGCTGTCCTGGCGTCGTGAGGGAGCTTGTTCCACCATTGGGGTGCCAGAGCAGCGAACAGTTTTGACTGGGCTGAGCGGGAACTATGCTTCCGCAGAGGAAGGGGAGCCAGCAGGCCAGAGGTGGATGAATGCAATGCCCTCGTTTGGGTGTAGGGACTGATCAGAGCCCGAAGGTACGGAGGTGCCGTTCCCCTCACTGCTCCATAGGCAAACACCATGGTCTTGTAACGGATGCGAGCTTCAACTGGAAGCCAGCGGAGTGTGCGGAGGAGGGGGGTGACGTGAGAGAACTTGGGAAGGTTGAACACCAGACGGGCTGCGGCATTCTGGATGAGTTGTAGGGGTTTAATGGCACAGGCAGGGAGGCCAGCCAACAGCGAGTTGCAGTAATCCAGACGGGAGATGACAAGTGCCTGGATTAGGACCTGTGCCGCTTCCTGTGTAAGGCAGGGTCGTACTCTCCGAATGTTGTAGAGCATGAACCTGCAGGATCGGGTCACCGCCTTGATGTTAGCGGAGAACGACAGGGTGTTGTCCAGGGTCACGCCAAGGCTCTTCGCACTCTGGGAGGAGGACACAACGGAGTTGTCAACCGTGATGGCGAGATCATGGAACGGGCAGTCCTTCCCCGGGAGGAAGAGCAGCTCCGTCTTGCCAGGGTTCAGCTTGAGGTGGTGATCCGTCATCCATACTGATATGTCTGCCAGACATGCAGAGATGCGATTCGCCACCTGGTTATCAGAAGGGGGAAAGGAGAAGATTAGTTGTGTATCGTCAGCGTAGCAATGATAGGAGAGGCCATGTGAGGATATGACAGAGCCAAGTGACTTGGTGTATAGGGAGAATAGGAGAGGGCCTAGAACTGAGCCCTGGGGGACACCAGTGGTGAGAGCACGTGGTGCGGAGACAGCTTCTCGCCACGCCACTTGGTAGGAGCGACCGGTCAGGTAGGACGCAATCCAGGAGTGAGCCGCGCCGGAGATGCCCAGCTCGGAGAGGGTGGAGAGGAGGATCTGATGGTTCACAGAATCAAAGGCAGCAGACAGGTCTAGAAGGACAAGAGCAGAGGAGAGAGAGTTAGCTTTAGCAGTGCGGAGAGCCTCCGTGACACAGAGAAGAGCAGTCTCAGTTGAATGACCAGTCCTGAAACCTGACTGGTTTGGATCAAGAAGGTAATTCTGAGAGAGATAGCAAGAGAGTTGGCTAAAGACGGCACGCTCAATAGTTTTGGAAAGAAAAGAAAGAAGGGATACTGGTCTGTAGTTGTTGACATCAGTGGGATCGAGTGTTGGTTTTTTGAGAAGGGGTGCAACTCTCGCTCTCTTGAAGACGGAAGGGACATTGCCAGCGGTCAAGGATGAGTTGATCAGCGAGGTGAGGTAGGGGAGAAGGTCACCGGAGATGGTCTGGAGAAGAGAGGAGGGGATGGGGTCAAGCGGGCAGGTTGTTGGGCGGCCTGCAGTCACAAGTCGCAGGATTTTATCTGGAGAGAGAGGGGAGAAAGAAGTCAAAGCATAGGGTAGGGCAGTGTGAGTAGGACCAGCAGTGTCATTAGACTTAACAAACGAGGATCGGATGTCGTCAACCTTCTTTTCAAAGTGGTTGACGAAGTCATCCACAGAGAGAGAGGAGGGGGGGGGGGGGGGGGGGGAGGATTCAGCAGGGAGGAAAATGTGGCAAAGAGCTTCCTAGGGTTAGAGGCAGATGCTTGGAATTTAGAGTGGTAGAAAGTGGCCTTAGCAGCAGAAACAGATGAAGAAAATGTAGAGAGGAGGGAGTGAAAAGATGCCAGGTCGGCAGGGAGTTTAGTTTTCTTCCATTTCCGCTCCGCTGCCCGGAGCTCTGTTCTGTGAGCTCGCAATGAGTCATCAAGCCACGGAGCTGGAGGGGAGGACCGAGCCGGCCGGGAGGATAGGGGACACAGAGAGTCAAAGGATGCAGAAAGGGAGGAGAGGAGGGTTGAGGAGGCAGAATCAGGAGATTGGAGGGAGAAGGATTGAGCAGAGGGAAGAGGAGAGAGTAGTGGGAGAGAGAGAGCGAAGGTTGCGGCGGCGCATTACCATCTGTGTAGGGGCAGAGTGAGTAGTGTTGGAGGAGAGCGAGAGAGAAAAGGAAACAAAGTAGTGGTCGGAGACATGGAGGGGAGTTGCAGGGAGATTAGTAGAAGAGCAGCATCTAGTAAAGATGAGGTCAAGCGTATTGCCTGCCTTGTGAGTAGGGGGGGACGGTGAGAGGGTGAGGTCAAAAGAGGAGAGGAGTGGAAAGAAGGAGGCAGAGAGAAATGAGTCAAATGTGGACGTAGGGAGGTTGAAATCCCCCAAAACTGTGAGGGGTGAGCCATCCTCAGGAAAGGAACTTATCAAGGCGTCAAGCTCATTGATGAACTCTCCAAGGGAACCTGGAGGGCGATAGATGACAAGGATATTAAGCTTAAATGGGCTATTGACTGTGACAGCATGGAATTCAAATGAGGAGATAGACAGATGGGTCAGGGGAAAAATAGAGAATGTCCACTTGGGAGAGATGAGGATTCCTGTGCCACCACCCCGCTGACCAGATGCTCTCGGGGTATGCGAGAACACATGGTCAGACGAGGAGAGAGCAGTAGGAGTAGCAGTGTTTTCAGTGGTAATCCATGTTTCCGTCAGCGCCAGGAAGTCGAGGGACTGGAGGTTAGCATAGGCGGGGATGAAGTCAGCTTTGTTGGCAGCAGAACGGCAGTTCCAGAGGCTGCCTGCGACCTGGAACTCCACGTGGGTGGTGCGTGCAGGGACCACCAGATTGGAGAGGCAGCAGCCACGCGGTGTGGTGCGTTTGTGTAGCCTGTGCAGAGAGGAGAGAACAGGGATAGGCAGAGGCATAGTTTACAGGCTGTAGCAAATGGCTACAATAATGCAGAGGAGATCGGAATGAAGTGAACTAAACATCTGGGAGAGGAGAGAGCAGGGCCTCCCTCACCAAAACTTCCACCTCAGAAACTATAATTGTTTCACTGAACCACCCGAACAAAAACTCTCCCAACTTCCACCTTTAGAAATCAGAATTGTTGTGAACCACAGCGGTTCAATGTTTCAAGGAATAGACTCAACCCACTTTATTCAGCTAGCTAACTATGACACCATAGCTAACTAGCATGCTAGCATCCAATAACACACAGTTTAGCACCAACACTTGGTCACAACAAACCACCAATAGTGTGTTAACACACTAAACAGATAATTCGTGTCCGTGTCTAGTTCCTTTCATAACGCAGCAATAATTAAACGTTGGCTAGCTAGCACAAGTATATTGTATTTAGCTACTACAGTACAGTTAGCTGGTCGTGTTGGCTAGCTAGCAATGGCTACTGTGTTGACTTTGTTTGAAAAACGGCTAGCTAGCTAGCTTCGTGCTACACCCGGCACCGCCGAAAACAATGCTAACCTACAATAACTACCCACAACAGCCCACGATGCCTAACTATGACGCCATAGCTAACTAACATAGCTAACTAGCATGCTAGCATCCAATAACACACAGTTTAGCACCAATACTTGGTTACAACAAACTACCAATAGTGTGTTAACACACTAAACAGATAATTCGTGTCCGTGTCTAGTTCCTTTCATAACGCAGCAAAAATTAAACGTTGGCTAGCTAGCACAAATATATTGTATTTAGCTACTGCAGTACAGTTAGCTGGTCGTGTTGGCTAGCTAGCAATGGCTACTGTGTTGACTTTGTTTGAAAAACGGCTAGCTAGCTAGCTTCGTGCTGCGGGCCTATCTACAATACCTAACTACAATCTAAATACATAATTAAGCCTTACTCGACAAAGCCCAAGCTATGTATAACGCCAAACTTACCCGACGCCAGCTAACATTTGTCTTCTGCAATCAGTAGGTGTAATTAAGTACAGTAGCTACTAACTACCTAACGTTGATGGCTCAGATAATGAGGTTAGAAAAACGGCTGAGTGGTAGGTAGCTAGCTGGCTTAATTACAGGTACTCTTAAGCGTGAAATAACATTGGAAACAACTCTCCACCGTTGCTAAACGTTACCAGTAGCTACCCGCTAGCTAGCTAGCCTCGTGCTTCGCCGGGCTCCACCGTAAACAATACTTACCTACAATAATTACCTACGGAAACCTACAATAACCTAAATAACTACCTAAATAAACTACCTACAATACCTAACTACAACTACCTACCTACGATCTAAATACAGTGGGGGAAAAAAGTATTTAGTCAGCCACCAATTGTGCAAGTTCTCCCACTTAAAAAGATGAGAGAGGCCTGTAATTTTCATCATAGGTACACGTCAACTATGACAGACAAATTGAGGAAGAAAATTCCAGAAAATCACATTGTAGGATTTTTAATGAATTTATTTGCAAATTATGGTGGAAAATAAGTATTTGGTCACCTACAAACAAGCAAGATTTCTGGCTCTCACAGACCTGTAACTTCTTCTTTAAGAGGCTCCTCTGTCCTCCACTCGTTACCTGTATTAATGGCACCTGTTTGAACTTGTTATCAGTATAAAAGACACCTGCCCATAAGCTCAAACAGTCACACTCCAAACTCCACTATGGCCAAGACCAAAGAGCTGTCAAAGGACACCAGAAACAAAATTGTAGACCTGCACCAGGCTGGGAAGACTGAATCTGCAATAGGTAAGCAGCTTGGTTTGAAGAAATCAACTGTGGGAGCAATTATTAGGAAATGGAAGGCATACAAGACCACTGATAATCTCCCTCGATCTGGGGCTCCACGAAAGATCTCACCCCGTGGGGTCAAAATGATCACAAGACCGGTGAGCAAAAATCCCAGAACCACACGGGGGGACCTAGTGAATGACCTGCAGAGAGCTGGGACCAAAGTAACAAAGCCTACCATCAGTAACACACTACGCCGCCAGGGACTTAAATCCTGCAGTGCCAGACGTGTCCCCCTGCTTAAGCCAGTACATGTCCAGGCCCGTGCTAGAGTGCATTTGGATGATCCAGAAGAGGATTGGGAGAATGTCATATGGTCAGATGAAACCAAAATAGAACTTTTTGGTAAAAACTCAACTCGTCGTGTTTGGAGGACAAAGAATGCTGAGTTGCATCCAAAGAACACCATACCTACTGTGAAGCATGGGGGTGGAAACATCATGCTTTGGGGCTGTTTTTCTGCAAAGGGACCAGGACGACTGATTCGTGTAAAGGAAAGAATGAATGGGGCCATGTATGGTGAGATTTTGAGTGAAAACCTCCTTCCATCAGCAAGGGCATTGAAGATGAAACGTGGCTGGGTCTTTCAGTATGACAATGATCCCAAACACACCGCCCGGGCAACGAAGGAGTGGCTTCGTAAGAAGCATTTCAAGGTCCTGGAATGGCCTAGCCAGTCTCCAGATCTCAACCCCATAGAAAATCTTTGGAGGGAGTTGAAAGTCCGTGTTGCCCAGCGACAGCCCCAAAACATCACTGCTCTAGAGGAGATCTGCATGGAGGAATGGGCCAAAATACCAGCAACAGTGTGTGAAAACCTTGTGAAGACTTACAGAAAACGTTTGACCTGTGTCATTGCCAACAAAGGGTATATAACAAAGTATTGAGAAACTTTTGTTATTGACCAAATACTTATTTTCCACCATAATTTGCAAATAAATTCATTAAAAATCATACAATGTGATTTTCTGGATTTTTTTCCCTCATTTTGTCTGTCATAGTTGACGTGTACCTATGATGAAAATTACAGGCCTCTCTCATCTTTTTAAGTGGGAGAACTTGCACAATTGGTGGCTGACTAAATACTTTTTTCCCCCACTGTACATGGTTTAAGCTTTACTCAACACCATATAAGAAGCCAAGCTTACCTCCTGCTAGAGAAAACACAACCTCATGAGGTGGTACTAAATGCCGTCTTCCATTCACCTCCCTCCCTAATGCGCACCAAGTTATAAGCGCTCCTGAGATCCAGTTTTGTGAAGAAACGCGCTCCGCGTAATGATTCAGTCATACTCGCAATCAGAGGAAGAGGGTAACTGTATTTCACAGTGATCTGATTGAGACTACGGTAATCAATACACGGGCGCAACCCTCCATCTTCTTCACAAAAAAGAAACTCGAGGACGCAGGGGAAGTGGAGGGCCGTATGTATCCTTGTCTCAGGGACTCAGCTATGTATGTCTCCATAGCCGCCGTCTCCTCTTGAGACAGAGGATACACATGGCTCCGCGGGAGTGCCGCACCTGTCTGGAGGTTTATCGCACAATCTCCCTGTCTATGAGGTGGCAATCCCGTCGCCCTCGTCTTGCTGAACACGAGTGCCAAATCCTCATACTCAGGGGGAATGTGCATTGCGGGCACTTGGTTCGGACTCTCCACTGTGGTCGCCCCAACGGAAACACAGAAACATCGCCCAACACACTGGCCAGACCATTCCTTGAGAGCCCTCTGTTGCCACGCAATGGTGCGGTCATGGGTGATTAACGCAGGGGAGTCAATTAGATACAACTGAATAATCTCCTCATGACTCCCCTGCGTCTTCATCTTTAGTGGCGCTGTGACCTCCCTAATCAACCCAGATCCCAACGGGCGGCTATCTAGGGCATGGACAGGAAAGGGTGCATCAACGGGCAGGAGGGGAATCCCTAACTTAGAACAAAATTTCCGATCAATAAAATTCCCAGCTGCGCCTGAATCGACTAGCGCCTTATGCTGGGAATGAGATGCAACCTGAGGAAATACCACAGGTGTACACAAGTGAACAACAGAGAGCTCTGGGTGAGTGGGGCGCCTACTCATCTGAAATGACTCCCCAGTGCGCGACCTGTTGCCCCAATTCCCTGGAGACCCTCCCAGCACCTAGCCGCAGTGTGTCCTCCACGGCCACAGCTGGTGCAGGGGACGGCCCCCCTCGGGTTCTCTCTCCTTCTCTCTCTAGCACCAGCACCCCCGAGCTCCATAGGGCTCGGCTCGGAGGTGCTGGGGGATGGAATGGACGGCCCCAACTCGGGACGTCCGCGGGTGGCCAGCAGGGTATCCAGACGGATGGACATGTCCACTAGCTGGTCGAAGGACAGGTTGGTGTCCCTGCAGGCCAGCTCTCGACGAACGTCCTCACGCAGGCTACACCGATAGTGGTCGATGAGGGTCCTCTCATTCCACCCCGCATCCGCCGCTAGAGTCCGGAAATCCAGGGCGAACTCCTGTGCGCTCCTCTTCCCCTGTCGGAGGTGGAACAGACGCTCCCCCGCCGCTTTACCCTCAGGAGGGTGATCGAAAACAGCCCTGAAGCGGCGGGAGAACTCCGCGTAGCTGATGGTGGCGGCGTCTATTCCCCTCCATTTGGCGTTGGCCCACTCCAACGCCTTGCCGGAGAGACAGGAGATGAGGGCGGAAACGCTCTCGTATCCCGAGGGCGCCGGGTGTATGGTGGCCAGGTAGAGTTCCACCTGAAGGAGGAACCCCTGACACCCAGCTGCGGTGCCATCATAAGCCCTCGGGAGCGAGAGCCGAATCCCACTGGATTCCGGAGCTGGTCTGGTGGGGCTGGCCGAT